>NC_056746.1:720815654-720925654 GCF_019279795.1 Protopterus annectens | reverse complement strand
CTAAAGTACATAAACGCCTGCAAAATCCCCCCATGAGGCCAATTGTGGCTGGATGAAACTGGTGCACTGAACCAGTATCAATATATTTAGAGAAGCATCTTTGTCCACTGATTAGTGAGACTGAACATATATTGAAGGACACAGAATGTTTTGTCAGGGACCTATAAGATTTTTCGAAGAAGGTAATGGTACCTGGAAATAGCATTTTGGATACACTAGATGTAGTGTCATTGTTCGCAGTAATATCAAATGAAGCAGGAATTAGTAGTGTCAATATAATGATGGAGAAAACTCAAATTTTACGATGTTGAAAATACAACAAATGCAAGTACTTTTAAAGTTAGTTTTGGAGAATAATATATTCATGTTCAGGAACAACATTTACTGGCAGTGCAATGGTGTTGCGATGGGAACATCGTGTGCCACCAGTTAAGCCAGTGCAGTATTGGCCAAATGGGAGGTAGAGAATTTACTTAAAGGTCCTTTTCAGAACATTTTATTTTTTCTGAGGTTTGTGGATGACCTCTTTATTTTATAGGATGGGACAATAGATGCATTAATGGCTTTTGTTGCGTTCATAAATCAGACTGCACAGTTCCTTAAATTCACATTAAATTGGTCTGTCAGTGAAGTGAATTTTTTGGGATGTTACTATTTTTAATGGAGAGAATGATCAACTTAGTATTAAATTATATAGGAAGGACTGTCATGTTAATAATTTATTGATTAGTGAAAGCATGCATCCTAAATGTATATTTAGGAACGTGATACAAAACCAGTTCTACAGAGCATCAAGATTGAATGCCAATGAAAATGATTTTACACAGCAAGCAGATAAGACAGTAGGTGAACTAATGGAAAGGGGTTATGACTCTCAAACTTTACAGCAAAATAGAATGCAAATAATGAGGCTGATGCAGACGAGAGTTAAGCCTTACTTTTCAGATGTAGATGAGAAACCTACCCCTGTTGTAAGAAACAGATATCCAGCTAATAAGCTTAACGTATATCTTAGTTATTCTAGGAACATAACACAATACATGGAAATTATTAATAAGCATTAGACTGTATTGACAACTGATACACAAATGAGTAGGTACATAAATTTGAAACCACGATTCTCCTTTAAGAATAAAAAACGTTTAAAGAAAAGGCTTTGTAACCCAAGATACTCTGCAGCATCTATATACAATATAGGGAATAGACCTGGTGGGAAATGCCAGGTGTGCATATACATGGCAAAAGATATGTTAATTTTTAGACATCTGGACACAGGGGAATTGTTTAATATCCGGTCCAGTGCAACATGTGGCAGTTCGCATGTAGTGCACTTTGCTGTGTGCCAAGTATGTAATAAATTCTATGTTGGCAAAATGGACAGACGGCTTAAGGACAGGGTGAAAGAGCATTTGTACCACATTAGGAAAAAGAGTACATTTAATGCACTAGCAAAACATGTTAAACAAACTACAGAACAGCATTCATTTAAATTTGTAGTTTTGGGGAAATCTCTAGAGAATCCAAGAGGAGGTGACATTAGATGTAGAACTGAAGAACCGGAGGCAGAAAGGATTGTGAGATTGAGAGCAGATAAGGGACATGGTCTTAATGACCATGTACCCTTAAGACCTATACTCAGAAAAAGGCCATTACGTAGATGAAAGGGATGCTATGTTTTTAATGTAGTTTTCACCTTTAAGAGTCTGAATGGTTAATCATGTGACTGGATTTAAATAGTATAAGAATGGTGTTACTTAGATTGTATTCATACACCTGAAGAAGCATCTTTGTGAAAGCGCTTGTGTTTGTTCTTTTATTAAACTGCTGAAAAACCTGGAGCTTTGCCTTTGTTTGTTTTCTGCAATTGGATTTCTTTACTTGTACAAAGGCTCCTGGATATCGTGGGGACATATTTTTTGTCTTGTATGATATAACCGTTATTCAGGTTTCTACATTGTGCTACTATACCATATAAGAATTGTTGCTAAAGGACATTCTGTTACTATCTGCTGATGTTACGTGGTATGCACCTCTCCCCTACCCAGACATGTTTCATCTACTAATCTGCTATAAATATGCTCACTAAAAGCAAATAGGTAAGTAGATGAAGCACAGTAAATTGGTATATTACACATATGCATATCCCCTAGGAAACATGCCTACTAGTGCATTATGACCTGTTTTCTAAGCCATGCCTTGAATGGAAAAAGTTACATCTTACCAGGAAACAAAGATATCCACAGCTTTGAAGTCTCACAGCGCCAATCAGATAACAGAGCTACTCAAATATTACTGGTACCCTAGATGGAAGTTAAACTCCAAAAATTAAAGTATTTTTGTGCACTACAAAGGTAAATGAGGCTACGTATCATGAATGAGTATGACTCACTTAATTCTCCCCTCATGCAATAAAGAGCATATGTCCATAACAGCTGTGTTAGGTTCCTCAGTTCCCAAAACAGGTGTATATCGTAACTGCATGAATATACACTGTGCAGCTGAGAACAGACTGCTTTTACAAAATGAGATTCACAGACATATGAATGGATAAGCTGCCATTTTGTTACATAATTTGGTATTTGACATCCTGCAAGGCAGAGGTGGCTGGCAGACCTTGTATACAAAGGTCTCCAACATGGTATGTGAAAGAGGCAAAGTTATTTCTGTATCTCCTTCACACCCTCTTCAAACAGTAGTGTCTAGTCCATATGATGGACCCTTCAAGAAAGTGAATGCCTGGCATGACCTAAGGCTCATGTTTGACAAAGCTAGGTATATATCAGATTGGTTAGCAGTGCTAGCACTATTATAGTGACCAGTAGTGATGTGTCTTGAAGATCAGCAGAAGTGTAAAGCTGAAGTCCGAAGAGTAGTTTCAGAGATATAGTGTAAGTGTCTTTTTATTAGCTTAACTGCAAACGCATAACCCTGAAGGAGCTACTAATACTATGTACACGTTTATATTTCTCCACATTAGGAGACACATCTAAACACTGTCTCTCTTGGTTGTGGCTGTCAAGGGAGTTGTGCTCTGATGTACGACATCATGAATATTCATGAGTAAAAAATATTTCTCACACTGCACAATAGTGATGTCATATCAGTGTGAGAAATGGTGCCTTTGCATTTGAGCCTTGCGTGCATACTGAAGAGAACATTTATCATTGTCAGCCCTTTTTAACCTCATTTAACTTGCTCAGGCAAAACTCTTGGGGTCATCGCTCTCAACTTCTTATCACAAAAAATCTGGACAATGCCAAAAATAATAAGGGGGACAAAGCCCCAAAATATGGACACATTTTAAATATTGCTCCTATAAACTTAGAAAGTTGCTAGAATAAAAGGTTTTGTTTTACTATGCATTTTTGGAAGAAAATGCTCAAGGATGCAATAAACTCTGTGTAGGTTTAGCATGAAGCCTAGTGCTAATTGCATATGCATGCTGCGCATTGAGCTCACATGACTACAAGCATGGTTTAGTAGTCAGAAATAGTGTTGCCAGCCAAGAAACCATAGAAAGCAAAGCGAACACCTGCAGACATGTGAACCTGTTTACCTATGGCCAAATTTGGTGTGCGGGATTACGTGGAAAACTACTATCATAGCCGGCCTTAGGCATAGGCCAACTAGGCCGCTGCCTAGGGTGCCGCTCTAGCAGGTGCACTTTTCCAGTATTCTGAATGGTGTAGGTAGGCTAGGATGTGGGCACAAGGTGGGGTTGGGGGGGGTGCTGTGGGGACCTTTTGCCTAGGGCACCAGTTGACCAAAGGCCGATCCTGGCCACAATGACTACCAGGGTTTAATATTATGCAATATATACATTTCAAACAAATTATATGAACGTGTATTCAGTGGAGAGTACAGTCCAAACATGTTTTAGGCATACTGAATAAAAGTTTTGCAAGTGACTAGCAAGGATATATAGACTGCATTATAAATAATTATTCAGGGGAAGTCTGTGTATTGAAAAGGGATGCATACATGAATTGTAGGAATGAACAGAGGGGAAGAGGACAAGTGAAACATGGTAATGTACAGCAGATAAGGGCATGTCAATGCATGTACACCACAAAGGCAAGACAGTCGTAGAATGAACACTAATCACATACCCACATGATACAGTGCACACCACTATGTACTGTATTACATATCCACATGATACAGTACGTACTGATCTGTACACCTCCTGTGTGAGTATAGTCATAACCATTACACAGTTATTGAATATTCTGTGAAAGTCACACAAGGTGACATATCAATTGAGAGGATTCTTTGTGATAGAAGCATCCTGTAATGATCACTGGAGAGCACATTTGTCAAGGAAGCATGATGATGGATAATATCAGTATAATACCACCATTAATCATTGCCATTGACAGAACATAAAACAGAGGTAGCTAACTTCATGGCAACCATGCTAATGGAAAAGAGATGCATGACTGCTGAATCACACACCAATGTACTGTATGGACATGTACATAAATGCATTGAACTAGCCATACCCAACAGAACCAAGACCCTTTCCTCCAAAAAAAGGAAGCCACTCTGGTGGTCCCCTGCCATTAATAAACTCTACAATAGAAGGAAGAAACTGCTGCAGAAAAAGGTGAAGTCCCAAAACTGGAAAAATTCTCTTACTAGCCTCAACAAAAAGTTGAGATCCCTCATAAAAACCTCTAAAACCAGCTATGAAGGCAGACCTGCGGCAGACACTAAAAACATCCACAACGCCTTCTATAGTTATATCAAGAATCTCCATGGCAATACCCAGATTTGCTCTGAGTTACTGCACAATGGTACATCCTATATTGAACCAACATATATTGCCAACCTACTGGCTGACAGATTCAGTGCCAGCTTTAACCCTCTCTCCTCTCCTAAAGGACCAATCTCAATACCGGATGAATGCCAGACACCCAGCATTACTGCAGCACAGGTTAAAGCTACATTGTCCAAGGCCAAGAATACAGTTTCCATGGGACCTGACAATATCCCTGGCTGTGTTCTACATGAATTACAAAGTGAACTGGCACCACATCTCTGTGCTCTGTTCACTCAAAGCCTCACCTCAGGCTTTGTCCCTACCGAATGGCGCACTTCTACAGTCATCCCTCTCCATAAAGGAGAAGCAACTACAGACCCTGGAAATTATTGCCCCATTAGCCTGAGGAGTCTTATATGTAAGGTTAAAGAGTGCATCATCATGGACCTAATTAACAAGGATATAGGGAATCTCCAAACTTTAGATCCCACACAATTTGGTTTTGTGAAAGGTAGATCATGCCTGCTCAACCTGGTTGACTTTTTTGAGTCAGTGACCAGAACTATGGATGAAGGTAAGGCAGTTCATACAGCCTACCTCAATCTGGCTAAGGCCTTTGATACCATTCCTCACTCAAGAATTATTGACAATCTCACCAAACTAGGAATCAACCCCTATATTGTTAGGTGGGTTACAAATTGGCTCACAGGTAGAACCCACAGGGTGAGAGTAGCAGACTCCAAGTCAGACTGCTGACCAGTCACAAGTGGTGTCCCACAGGGATCGGTCCTGGGTCCTCTTCTGTTTGGCATCTACTCCTCAGAAGTCCAGGCTAACACAGAGGGACACTGGCTGACCAAGTTCACAGATGACTGCAAGCTGGGAGCCATTATTATCTCCCCAAGTGATGCAGACATCCTACAGAAAGGCCTCACTGAGACCAATGACTGGCATCGAAATCATGGCCTTAAGCTTAATGCCAAAAAATGCGTCACATCCCCTTTTGGAAAAACTCAGTTTCCACTAATTACCACATTGATGGGATCCCACTGAATCCCAATGGATCCCAATGAAGGCATTATAAGAGATCTGGGGACACATTGCCACTGTGGTCAGAAAGCCCTTCTGTGTGGCACATCTCATTACCAAGGGTTTTGCAATCAGGAAGAAAGAGGTCATCATTTCTCTCTACTCTTCCCTCATTAGGCCAATCATAGGGTTATAATGCCCCATTTGGCATGTACCTCACTAGACACCTGCAAAAGCTGAAGAGGCCACAAAAGTACCTCATGAAGAGGATCCTAGGCCTTAAACACATGTCCTACATGGACAGACTCAAAAAGATTCCAGATATTCTCTGTCTCATATCGTCTACTAACAGGCAATATCTGCTTGACTTACAAAGCTATGTCTGACCCAGCTCTGTTAAAAATGCTACATCTAAAGAAATCCCAATCCCTCCACACCACATACTCCAGAAACATCATCCTCATTACCCCAATCAACATAACATGCTGGAGGGACAGGTTCATAACCCAGAGACTGCCCATGCTCTGGAATAGACTTCCCATACATATCAAGCAGAGCACCTCACTAACCCTCTTCAAGAGAAATCTTGATGAGTGGATGGGAAATAGAAAGTTCACCCCAGGGATCACTCCAGTGGCTCTACTTGATAGATGCCCTGGGAACTAACATTGGGTGGCACAATGCCTGGGTACTTCTATGGGGTAAGCTTGTAAAGGCTCCAGGGCCATTAGCCTAGTACACACCTTTGAACCTATGAACCTATGAACCTATATGTGATTGTGAGTCATTATACACTGTATTGCAAGAACACACTTGTACAACTGTCATGATTTATTAGTAATCTATACAGGGAAATCAAGTACATCTTCCTCAAAAATTAACATCTGTTGGAGGTGTTAGGGGGGACACTGTTACACCTGTATTTGAAAGCACAAGCAATCCTGGCTAGCTGACAGGTATGCATGGTATATAAATGCCACAATCCACACTTTCACAAATGTAACCCATGCCACCAGTGTTGTCAATCAGATATATATTTACTGTGTGAATCACAGGAACACATACTCTATAAATATATATATATATATATATATATATATATATATATATATATATATATATATATTACACATATATATATACATATATATATATATATATATATATATATATATATATTATTTTTTACAGATTACATATATTTTTATAGATGTTTGTATGTCTTTTTATGAACTTTGACCAGGAGTTTTGCTATGTAATGAAAAACATCAAATTTACCCATCATGAAACTCGTTGTTGTCTGTTCCCAAGCTCATGTTTGCTTTCTAGTAACGTTTGTATGTAGGTGACTGGCAGTACAGCAGAAGACTGAGGCAATGTGCTATTAACATGCTGCTTCCCATTGTCTGTGGTTTGATTCCTTCAGCCTCCATTTGCTTGTTGTGTGACTCTGTGCAAGTAACTTAGCCAGACTGTGCCCCAGGAATACTGGCCTCATTGACTAAATGCCTAGTAATTTCTATGGCTGTATTGTTTACTTCTGACTGCCACCAGATCACATTTGCTTCTCAGTTATAAAATAAGGCTCAAAAGATAAACCCACCTCCATAAACAACACAAAGAAAAATAAGCTAAGGGTAATGCTGCTCAACCCCAATAGTCTAAACCTCAAGATGCATGCACTCGAGGTTCTCCTCAGTATGGAGAATATCAATATCTGTGCAGTAACAGAAACCTGGTTCAAGGCTCCCAAGAGCATCCAAGCACTACCAGGTTATACCTCATACCATGCTTTTCGCCCCCAAAACTCGGACCGAACCACAAAAGGAGAGGGAGTATCCATATTCATCAAAGATACCCACACCTCCAGGTTAGTGGCACTGCATGAAGCATCGGAGACCATCCATGTGCAACTAACAGTGGGCAAAACTGCCTTTCAGTTTGTAGCCTGCTGCAGACCACCCTCCCAAACTCAGGAACCCCACTCGGCTTTCCTGAGAACACTGGAGAATATGAAGGTCTCTCCAAACACCATTATATTGGGTGACTTCAACTACCCAAACATAGACTGGGAGCACTACTCAAGCCCCAACACCCTCGCCCAACGGTTCCTAGAATTTATAAACTCAAATGCTATGGAACAACTGGTCACCACTCCCACAAGAAGGGAAAACATATTGGACATGATCATCACCAACATGGGGACTCTATGTTCCATACCAGAAGTATACCCCTCATTGGTAAGATCTGACCATAATTTAATCTCACTGGAATCCATATCCCGTCCCCACCCCCAGCCAAGGAAACCACGGTGAAGAACTTCTCAAAAGCAAACTTCGCACTTCTCAAAACCGAGGTGGAATCCTTCAAAGCCCCCGGGCCAGTGGAAAATATGGCCCAAACCGCAGAATCCTTTACAAACGCTTTCTATGGACACCTACAGGAATGCATGGATCGTGCTATCTGAAATAAAACCAAGACTCATTCCTCCAAAGGCAGGGGACCTGTCTGGTGGACCCCAGCCATAAATAAGCTATACAACAGAAAGAGGAAGCTACTACATGATAGAGCAAAATCCCAAAAAGGGAAGGCATCTCTGATCAGTAGTAAGAAACTACAATCCCTCATAAAATCATCTAAAGCCAGCTTTGAAAGAAAAATTGCACAAGATGCTAAAGATAATCACAAGGCCTTCTTTAGTTATGTCAGGAACCTGGGTGGCAAGTCCCAGATATGCTCTGAGTTAGTTCAAAATGACAAAAAATACACTGAACCCACAGACATTGCCAACATCCTGGCAGACAGGTTCAGTGCAAACTTCTCCCCCCCTTCCCCCCCAAAAGAGCAAATGTCTATTCCAACAGAGTGTAGCCTCCCTGACATCACAGATGCACAGGTGAGAGCTGCCCTCTCCAAAGCAAAAAACACAGCATCAATGGGACCGGACGGTGTCCCGGGCTGCATCTTACACGAACTCCAAGAAGAACTGAACCTTCACATAAAGTCACTGTTCAGTCTCAGCCTTACTACAGGATATGTACCCAAGAAATGGCGTACAGCAACAGTGGTCCCACTTCACAAAGGTGGTGCCACAACGGACCCCGGAAACTATCGCCCTATAAGCCTGACTAGCCTGGTCTGCAAAGTTATGGAGCGTATGATCATGAAACTCATAAACAAAGACATTGGGAACCTCCAAACACTGGATCCTACCCAATTTGGCTTTGTTAAGGGCAGATCATGCCTCTTGAACCTGGTCGACTTCTTTGAAACAGTCACCAAGGCCATAGATGAAGGGAAGGTAGTCCACACAGCCTACCTGGACCTCGCAAAAGCCTTTGACACAATACCCCACTCGGACATCATAAATAAGCTCACCAGCTTAAATATCAAGCCCTATGTCACAAGATGGGTTGCAAACTGGCTCAGGGATAGAACCCATATGGTCAGAATTGCAGGTACCTTGTCAGACTCTAAACCAGTTACAAGTGGCGTCCCACAAGGCTCAGTCCTGGGACCTCTCTTGTTCGGTATATATTTCTCTGAGGTACAGGCTAACATGGGAGGACTATGGCTGACCAAGTTCACAGATGACTGCAAACTGGGTGCCATAATCGACTCACTGACTGACACAAGAATCCTCCAAAAGGGTTTCACAGAGATGGATAACTGGTGCCAGAGCCATGGCCTAAAGCTAAATGCCAAAAAAGTGCATAGTCATCCCCTCTGGGAAAAACAAAGTGCCCACAAATTACCACATAGGTGGTAATCCATTAAGTATGGAAGAAGTAATTAGGGATTTGGGGACCCAAGTAGATAGCAATCTTTCATTTGACAATCACGTTGCCAAAGTGGTTAGAAAGACCTTCTATATAGCCCACCTTATCATGAAAGGGTTCACATCTAGATCAAGAGAGGTCATTGTGCCCCTCTACTCATCACTCATCAGGACCATAATTGAATACAATGCCCCATTTGGGATGTACCTTACCCGACACCTGCAGCAACTGGAAAGACCCCAAAAGTACCTCACCAAGAGGATCAAGGGACTCAAACAAATGCCCTACGCAGTTAGGGTAAAGAAATTCCAGCTTTACTCAGTTGCTTACCACCTAGTCAGAGGCGATCTGTGCCTGACGTATAAAGCCATGTCCAACCCAGAATTAATGGACATGCTCCACCTCAGAAAATCCAAATCCCTTAGAGCTACACGCTCCAGGGACTTAAAGCTCAGCACAGAAATAAATAGGACATGCCGGAGGGACAGATTCATATCCCAGAGGCTCCCCTCACTCTGGAACAAAATCCCAATCTATGTTAGGCAGAGTCCCTCAATGACCCTCTTCAAGAGAAATCTTGACGAGTGGAAGGGAGATCGTAGGTTTACCCCTGGGATCTCTTATGTGTCCCTACTAGACAGAGGCACAGTAAACTAACCTCAAAAGGGCTATCTTCTGTGATCTACTATACAGAGGCACAGTCAACTAATCTAAAAGGGTGGCGAAAGCCAAACACACTCTGGCTAGGGTTATAAATGCCCTACGGCAGATAGCCTAATATCAACCTATGAACCTATGAACCTAACAGACTCCCATCTAACATGCTTGCAGTGATTCAGTAGAACAATAGAAGCCAGCTTCACCCACATTGTCCTAGCAGATGTTCCCATAGCTGTCATATCAGACTAGGCTATACCTCTTAATGTCTTTGCTCAAGAATTCTGGAAGAAACCAAACATAATGGTGGTGGGGCAAAGACCCAAAATCAAGGGTAATTTGCAATTATTAATCTAATTAACTGTAAACATTGCCAGATCAACAGCTTTTGCAACAAAGTGCATTTTTGAACAAAAGGAAGTATGCAACTCAGTTGACTCGGATTGTTGACTGACTGTAATCCTCAGTGATTTACCAGAAAATCAAAACTATTATGAGAGACAGAGAAAGAATATGAGCAAAAACTGGGACAATTACAATGCATACTCTTGCCTTGTCACACCCATAAAAAATAAATAAATAACCTCTGGCACCAGTTAGGAAAGTTAGCAGCTCCAGATCTGGAGGCAATTTATTTAACAAGGAGAATAGGGTAAGCCAGAGACTGACAAAGGGCAGCAACAGGCAGCAGATTGTCAATCGGTTACAAGGGGCAAAAATGCAATAAAAGTAAGCAAATAAATAAATGCATACTAATGAATATTTTGCATTTCACTTATGTTAGGATAACATTTTTTTCTGCTCTATTTCAAAAATTATCTTTTCTGGCTGCCTGCAAGGGATAAAAAAAAAATTGCAAGAAAAGCAGACTGCATCTGAGATGCAAGCATGCCACAAGAGTTTCCTTCACATCTCATGCTGCCACCATACAATGTAGTCCTCTTGCTACTGCTGCTTTCACTGGGTTTCTTCCTCTAAAAAGTCTATCCCAAGTAAGCCATTCCTGAGTTTTGTTGCAATACCAACTTCCACATCCACTACTGGAAAAAAAAAATCAACTTTTTTAGAGTCACATATTTAAAGCTTGCAGACTTCATGCTCCATTTGGCTCGCTCATTGTTTGGCTCAAGTGTGGTTGGTGACTTCTATAATGATTTTTCAAAATATTAAAGAGCAGAAAGTCTGCAAATAACTTGATTTTTGTCTGTCTGATGCGGGACACTGGCAGCAGCAAAAACAGTGTGGTGAGTGTACCCACAAACCAGATCCTAAATCTGCTGGTGTCAACCATCCCAATGTTGGTGCTAATTTAACGGAGCCGGGAATAGTATGGCTCAGAAAAGAATGGGGAAGACAGAAATGAACCCAATTTTTTAATGCACTGAACTACTCTCAAGTACTGAAACCTGATGCACAATCATGTTGGAACTTTATCCTTGGACTTAGCGATGTCCAACATGATTGTGCATCAGCTATTCAAACAATTGTGAATGCTGAATTTATGGGCTTGCTAGGGGCAGCTAGCATGAGGCCCTGCTTAGAGATCCTTGTGCTGAATCTGGCCTTCCATGACAGAGCCATGGGAGCTGATCAAAAACTGTTTAATCAAAGGCTATAAAAAACATGATTGTCCAACTTATAGAGATCATTTTCTGATATGACAGCAATTCTCTAACACTTATCCCATGCAGCGGTATACCATTGCACCTGTAATGTTTATAGAAACAATGAAAAGCTGCTATACATTGTTCAAGTGTGAATGCCAGTCAGTTGAATCTCAAAAGGAAAGCACGTTTGGATAAAGTGAATATGCATTTCAGCATTTGGTCATCACGGTTCTGACCAAATGCTCCATGATTATTATAGAACACAGTCTGTGAATATCACAAATGAGGATGTGTAGATACCTAGACATTTCTGCCTCTTACCTTTCAGAAATTATTGCATTGCAGAATGCCTAGTATCTCTCCTTTTCTGTGTCCCCTTCTTCCTTTACTCATCTGTTCAAATGCCTCATGCCACAGTTTCACCTC
Source organism: Protopterus annectens (assembly GCF_019279795.1). Lineage (NCBI taxonomy): Eukaryota > Metazoa > Chordata > Ceratodontiformes > Protopteridae > Protopterus > Protopterus annectens. Next base: position 720,913,394 of record NC_056746.1, on the reverse strand, counting down.
CTGCCTTTTTATAGCACCACCAAAGCTAATTTAGTGCTAATTCCTACTTTCTGGACAGTGCAATCTTCTCCTGACAAACACACACATACACAGACACACACAGACACAGACACACACACGCACACACACACACACACACACACACACACACACACACACACACACACACACACACACACACACATGCTTTCCTAGAGTCACACAAAGGAAAGAACAAGCAATTGTTTTCAGATTTGCAGAGCATCCATTCTGAAACTCTGCTGTGCTGAGCATTGATAGTATAAAACTAACTAGTCCAGGGCTCCTGGCACTGCCCTTGCCCTTAAAGTTAAAGAAAAAAAATGGGAATCCTTTATTACAGTTTATTTTCTTTTCTGTTAATGTATGTAATCTCATGTTACAGATTAAACAGTGATGATTTTCATAAACGTGTTTTAAAAAAGTAATATCTTCAATCGGAGAAAAGAAAATTAAGTATAGCATACATTATCTTACTTAGATTGCCCACACAGACTGCAGAGAATTAGAAACTTGGCATAATATTTCCTCAGGTTGTACTTTACATTACATTTATTGTATAAGAAATAGTCTGACTCAGGTACACTGGACAAGAGCTCTATTAGCTGAAGCTCAGAAGACATCTCTGTGAAGATGAATCCTTTTTTTGCCAGGCATGTTTTTCTTTTTATTCTTTTTTCTTTGAACTACTTCATTACGTTTCAGCCTGGTATGATTTAATATTGATCACTACAGATGTATTCAGTAATGCCAGCAATGCCATCAGTACTGCCTTTCTCTTAGCTGCTTGACAAAAATGTAGCTCACCTTTGTTCTGAATAATCTGTGAAGTTCTGCTAAATCATTTTGAAGATGATTGGAAATAATTGGTAGAGAGGAAACAAACAGTTCCTTAGCAGAACTCTGACAAAAAATGTCTGGTAGCACCAGATGGTATGCAAGGAGGTTCGCCTTTACCCTTTAGTCTCAGAATACATGAAACTCCCAAGTGATTCATCTTTGAAATCTTGCTAACAAATTCCTAGTAGATGTTTTGATTTAGAAAATGCATAAATATGTACTGAGTAAAATGAAAATACTAATGCAGTCTAGCAAGACATAATTTCAAATCAGAATTCAAGAAAGGTTTTTCACCCTAGTTCAAATCTTTTGGGTATAATGCATTTCCAGGAAATGATACAGTGTGACTATGTGGAGCAAAGCTCTTTATGTAATCATTGCAATGTATACCAGCCTGTGTTATTTCTGTTCTGCCACCCTCTCGTATCCTGTAGTCTGTTAAAAAGTAGTTCAAAGGTCGTGGAACCCTGTCACATGCTTCCATGGCAGTACAACATTCCATCAGATCAGAAATCTTCTTGAAACTTAACAGTTGTGATCATATTGCTATATACACAACAAGATTGACTCTATTTTCTATGCAGACCTTGTCCGGTGCACTTTATAAAGCACTGGCAGACAGCAATACGTTGCTAGCTTTGTTTAAAATTTTGCAATGCAAAAAGCTGGAAACTGCTGTATGAAAAGAAATGACTAGGTAAACTTGTGCAAACCCAAATTATGTTGTTGTGACAGGCTTTTGATTCCATGGTTCCACTTTCTATCTTGGTTTTACAGTCATGCTACTCATAGCTTCTGCATACATAAAATGATTATATTTACTTGGCTAAGCAGCTAGCATTTTTTTCATTTGCTATGCGCAAAATCTGGTAGTAAACCTTAGTTATGAGGCTGAATTGTAATTCTGCTATATCCTGCAGACTAACAAGCTGTTGTGCCACCATAGAAGTGTATTTTATGAGATAACCCACATTCCTTGAAGATACTATACAGATGTGGTACTACATTTGACAGCACCAAACTAGCACTATGAGTCATTATTCCATATATACACCGAATGTGAGTACTGGTTAATAACATGTTCATCAAATAAAAGGGGCTTGTAAAGTACTGTTACCAGAGACCACAATGCAATGGGTTTTGGAATAGCAATAAATCCTTCATTAACACCAAAAGAATATTTTTTACAAAGCTGAAAAATAATAAATGGTGATGTGGTTGTTAATACTGTACTGTACTTTCAGTTCATTTTTCAGCTAGGGTGTGTTATGTGTGGAGTGCACATTAACTCCCTATGTTAGCATGGGATTTTGTTAGGCTCTGCATTTTTTCCACCTACCCTCCAAGCATATGTTGATAGAAAGCCTGGAGATGCTACACCTCACAGTATGTATAAGTATGGGTTTGTGAATGTGCATGCAATGAAATGACTAGAATCCACATAGATTTTATTCCTGCATTGCGCCAACTTGAGTATATAGTGTGGTTGTTGTGACTTTAAACATGATGAAAACCATTGTACAACATGGATATGTGGATGAACTGTACAAAATATATATGTATTTTTCACCCCCCCCCCCATTTGATAAATTTGCATTGCCCATTACTGTAGCTGTTAGGTCTACATTGTCTGCAAAAGGTAAATATTAACCATGACCTGCAGGGTATCATAGTTATAGTTCTGAATTCTGGGTTTAAAAATAAAGTGTTACTGAGACAGGAGAAAAAAAAGATACTCAAAAGGAAAGGACAAAACATGTTTTTTAAGTGGTTCATTCACCGCAGGAGTAATTAACTCAGAATAGTCTAACAGAGATATTTACAAATATTGCAAATGGCCTTCACAATGGAGGAGGAATTTGTGATGAGTTCTCAAGGGTGAGAGCGTGCCATGCTATTTAAGACTGGAACGCGAGTGGAATCATGGCATTTGGTGAAGCAGCTTGAGATTATGATCTTCTTAGCCATTTGCTAGGGCAACCTCACTTATTAGGAGATTTTTATGGGGTAAGTTTTCTGTAATTGAATTATGAGAATGAAAGGCTGTTTTCTGTATTTTTGTGCTGACTAGCTTTTTAAATTGTTTTGTTGTGGGGTTGGTAACTCAGGTGTGATCCTTCTGGGTGCAATTTTTTTGTTGCAAAAAAAAGAAGGGGTAGAAGAACAAGGTTTAAATAATAGAATAAACAAAGAGACAGAGCATGAATTTTCTACATTCGGCAAAGGGTGTCTCAGTATGAGGCTCATTTATTGTAATATAATAGCCCGTTATGGCACTCTTATCAACAGCCTATTAATTTAGACACTAGCCCCAAGATTCTACAAGCCTTGCACGGTGTGCAGGATTAGTGCAGGAGCTCCAGCAGGCAATATGCCTGCCGTGCAATCCAGGAATAGCCTGCAGGGGCGTGCACGAGCGCTACTGCACTAGTCCTGCATGGACTTATCCCCTGTATGCAAATTACCCCATTTGCAGGAGAAATCCATGCAAATGAGGTGAATTTGTGATCCAGGAAGCTGGAAACCGGCCGTGCAGGACTAGTGTAATCTGTAGAAATGTACTCGGTTAGTAACAGAGTAAATTTCTGCAAATTCCAAAACGGAGCCATGACAGCTCCAAATAAAGGGTGCATATCAGTCAGGAAGCATGCCAATGGCCAAATATAAGGCCATTGGCATTGAAAACAGCTTAAAAAATAAAAAAAATCAACTTTAATGTTTTTTTAGCTGATCTTGGCTGTTTAAGCGTAGGGCAGCAGCGCGCAAACGGGATCAGGGGGGAAATAAGAAAATAAACCTAAAATAAGCATTCGAACTAAAATCACTATTCTGCCATTATAGTCAATGGCAGGCAGGAGACAACATGGCCAGTGAGTAGTGGTTGCTAAGAGGGGAGGCTCAGTGTGAGACATGTAACTATGCATTAGCGTGCAATCCTATGTAAATGAGGGGAATAATAGTAAATCCCTGTTTCCCCCAGCATGCTAGTCAGGTCCCAACAGTGTAAGAGCAGGAATAGTTTGGTGTAAGCCTAGGAGTTAGCTGACATCATAGGGGTGTGTGTCAGGCATACTGTAAGCAGATTGGAACCCTGTGGATCAGGTTTGCTGCTAGCTAAGCACAGCTAAGCAAGGGGGTGTGTCTGAGTCTGCCTAGCACACTTTATATTGCCTAAGCGGGTGTGCGCGCCACACACCAGGTTTTAAAGGAAAAAAAAACAGTAAATCAAGAAATAGCAGCTCTGTGCACATTTGAGCACTGTGTTCACACAGCATGCCCTGGGCTTAAACAGGAAGGCAATGGGAAGGGAAAACAGTACTAGGAAGTTAATCAAGGAGAACTAGCATAGCTGGCAGGTGAAATGTATCGGAATCAGCCAGTTACACAGGAAACAGACCAGCCCAGCCCAGAACACTACTATAAACTATGCAAACACCTTCCCCTCTGGTTTTTTCCATACTCTACACCACTGGTGTATACAAGCGGGGAACTTTTAACACACAAAACTACAAAATGATAGGGGCTGCAGCAGGCAACATACAACAACATGTGTAAGAGGCTGAGGGTGTTGAGGATGTGAATGCTGCCAATCAACTCACAGTGAGGATTTGGAAAAGGGTGTACAGACCCAGGGTAACCTACCAGGGGATATATGAGCTGGAGATAGTGGAGCGCTATAGGGTTGACATGGACCTCCTACAGCAAATTTTTGAGTTGTGCCGGCCACGCCTGACACACAGAACTGACCAAGGGGAACCCATCCCAGTGGATACCAAGGTATGTGTAGGCTTAGGAATACTAGCCACAGGTACCCCCAAAGCTCAACTGGGGATATCATGGGTATCTCAAAGGCATCAGCATCCAGAGTATTCCACCAGTTCCTGGATGCCATGTCAGCACATGCCAGTGAGCATGTATATTTCCTCAACACCCGTGAGGTGTTGGCCAGCAATGTGCGTCTCTTCCACCAAATAGCAGAATACCCTGAGGTAGTGGGTACTATAGACTGCATGCACAAATGCATCAAAGCACCACCAGTGAACAGGGTAGGGGCCTACATCAATCGCAAGGGCATCCCCTCCATCAACTGCCAGGTCACGTGCGATGCCCAGGCCATTATAATGAATGTGTGTGCTGGCTGCCCTGGAAGCTATCATGATTCCCACATCTAGCATCTGACGCAGCTGTACCAGAGATTTGCCAATGGAGACATCCCCTACAGTCACCTAGTGGAGGATGCTGGTTACACACTGGAATCATGGTTGATGACACCGATCAGAAATGCAGACACACCTGAACAAGAATACCATAATGAGGCACACGCACAGACCAGACTTATAACAGATCGTGTGTTTGGGATGCTCAAGTCATGGTTCCAGTGCCTGGACACATCCAGTGGTGCCTTGCAGTACTCACCAGCTACATGTAATCAGATTTTTATGGTATGTGCCATGGTACACAATATGATCCTGTGGAAACAGCTTCAGCAGGAACAGCACAGGGCAGAGCCACACAACCCCCCACTAATGCCAAGGCCTGCACAGACACAGAGTGACTCAGAGAAGGAACAACATGAGCCTGCCCCAGTAGACAGATGGAGGTGTGCCCTGTATGCCCTGGCCTTAGCAAAGAGGCAACGCATGGCACATACACTGACACAGTGGGGACCCAGGGAATGACACCGCTCTCTGACTCACACATACAGTAAAAGGAATGCCAAACATGACACTACCTGACCTTAACCATGTATAGGAAGTGTACTATGTGCATCTGACATAGGCTCCAGCACCATCCTCAATCCTGCCACACCCACAAGGTAAGTCAATCAACATACCAATTGCCAAATGGAGTAGAATGTGTCTTTACCTGTATGTATGGTATAAATGTGAGCATGCAAGGGAACTGAGTGGCTGAATGTTATGCCAGCAGATAGTAGACACCCATAGTGGCACCATGACATCTGTAACACATACTGGAGTCACCATAGTAGCCAGTACTACACAGGGTGACAAAACCCACTGCAGGAAATGTGCTGGGCGACATGTGTGTCCATATGACTCACTCATGCCAGTCAGGGAGGTTCACATACCCAACAGTCTCTGTAAGCAGGAGAGATGTAGACAAACCCAAACAAAGCCTGTGCTATGGCCTCTGAATGATACCTATGGGTAACCTCCCCCACAGACCTACACAGACAGACTACAGCAGGTCAGGCAGTGAGATGTTAGTTCTGAAGGGTAGGAAGTCAGACACTAATATGTATGGCAACCAAAGATAGGACCTGTAGTAAACTGATATGCCTCTAGTCAGTATGATAGGTTAGAATACAGAATGAAATGGAGTACCTGAAATAACAGTACAGTCATAGCAAATGTGTGCAAGTGCCAGGTGTGCCCCCCATCCTATGTAGACATGTAGAAACAGTAAGGTGTGCTCTCCCCCATCATGTGTGGAAATTTAGAAACAGTCAGGTGTGTCCCCCCACTCCTGTGTAGAAATGTAGTAACAGTCAGGTGTGCCCCCACAATCCTGTGTAGAAATGTAAAAACAATCACCCCCCCACAACCCTATGTATAAATGTAGTAACAGTTAGGTGTGCCCCCCCACTCCCATGTAGACATGTAGAAACAGTCAGCTGTGCTCCTACCCCTAATCCAGCATAGACATGTAGTAACAGTCAGGTGTGCCCCCCAATCTGATGTAGAAATGTAGAAACAGTCAGGTGTCCCCCCCACCACAATCCTATGTAGAAAAGTAGTAACAGTCAGGTGTGCCCCCCCAAGCCTATGCAGACATGTGGAAACAGACAGGTCTGCACCTTCCCCCAATCAGGTGTAGAAATGTAGTGATACTCAGGTGTGCCCCTCCCAATCCTGTATAGAAATGTAGTAACATGTATGAACAGGTACAATACGAGTGAAGCACAGATGCCCAGAGGTGACCAAGGTAGCAGGATAGGTTGTAGCATTTGCACAATTTGCAGGTCTGTGTGTGTTAGGATGGTGTATCTATCATAATGTGTGTGAGTGGTCAGTATGTATGCATGTTGTGGTAAGACCTGGTGGCCATTGCCCACTACTGCTGATGACATGGACAAGCCCTCACAACTGCAGTGCCAAAGACGATTCCCACCACTATAACACATGCTAGCAGTAAGCCATTGTAAATGTATGGTGGTAATATGTGTCACCATCTGAAAGACTGACATGGCATGGCTGTTGGGCTAGATATACAAGCAGTACACAGGGAAAAGTACCCCAACATACAGTATATATTATGTCACTGTGAAATGGAGACACACTTGGATGTGTAAATATAGGTATGCATCACAATAACTGGACCTGTAGTAATGGATACTGGTGATGTCTGCCTGAACACCTGCAGATCACAAAGGAGGTAGGCCTGATGTATTGGAAATCAGCTGATGTACCTGCACATAAGCATAACTAGAATGTCCCAAGCATATCTGTGTGTGAGATGCAAGTAGTGTCCATAGCACACATGCACCCAGCCACACATTCACTGTGAAATACACCTTTGGGGAAAGAGCACTCCAGTAATCCCCATGGTGTGTCTTATAACAGCTTTATACTGTAGTGTGATATAGAACTCTGGTAGGGGTTCTATTTCCACACATGGCAGCTGTGGAGGTTCTGTGTGTATGTTTCAATGTCTGTGTAGGGAGCAATGCATTTTAGCCTAGCCACACTCACTACAATTCAAATGCCCTACTTTGGCAATCCTGCTGATGTCGTTCATTGAGAAATACACCATTGGGGAAGGAGTACTCCAGTAATCCCTATGGTGCATCCTATGACTGTGTAGTATGATATAGAACTCTGGTAGGGGTTCTATTCCCACACTTGGCAGTTGTGGATGTTTTGTGTGTGTTTCTATGTCTGTGTAGGAAGCAATGCATTTTAGCCTAGCCACACTCACTACAATTCAAATGCCCTACTTTGGCAATCCTGCTGATGTCATTCATTGTGAAATACACCTTTGGGGAAGGAGTACTCCAGTAATCCAAGTGGTGTATCCTACAACCACTTCATGCTGTAGTGTGATATAGAACTTTGGTAGGGGTTCTAGTTGCACATATGGCAGCTGTGGGGGTTCTGTGTGTATGTTTCAGTGTCTGTGTAGGAAGCAATGTATTTTAGCCTAGCCACACTCACTACAATTCAAATGCCCTACTTTGGCAATCCTGCTGATGTCATTCATTGTGAAATATACCTTCGTGGAAGAAGTAATCCAGTAATCCATGTGGTGCATCTTATGACTGCGTAGTGCTGTAGTGTGATATAGAACTCGGGTAGGGGTCCTATTCCCACACATGGCAGTTGTGGATGTTTTTCTATGTCTGTGTAGCAAGCAATGCCTTTTAGCCTAGTCACGCTCACCACAATTCAAATGCCCTACTTTGGCAATCCTGCTGATGTCATTCATTGTGGAATACACCTTTGGGTGAGGAGTACTCCTGTAATCTCTGTGGTGCATTCTATAACTGTGTAGTGCTGTAGTGTAATAAACTAGTTAGGTAGGAGCTCTAATCTCAGACATGACAGATGTGTGTGTCTGCATTTGTAATTTGTACCCTGTGTGGCGGTCGTTATGAATGTGTAACAACTGGACTCAATGTGGAGTGGATTTTGCAAATTTCTTATATGGTAGCCCTAGTATATATCACAATGTCCACCATACAGGGATAACATATGTGAAATAGCCGAGAGGCTGGGCTGCAAATCCATACCCCTACATGTGACATCAAGGCCAGGCAAACAAAGTTAGCAACCCTAGTATTAACCAGAGAACACTCTCAACCCATGTCTCATATACACACACATGCACACACGCACACACACACACACACACACACACACACACACACACACACACACACACACATACTTGCATAGGCAACAGCCGCTATGTTGGTAGTACCCTGCATTTTGCCCACTGATACTATCCATGGTGCAATTGCAGTGGGCTACAGAGGGCATGGCACCCTGCCCAACTGTCCAATAGGCATGTACATGCCGACAGTGCACCTTCCCCATGTTCTCCACTGGACACCTGCAACACCTGTGGTGCCATCAAATGTGACCCACAAAGGACATACCATGCCTGAAAAACATGCCCTGTAGGGACAAATGCCACTGACACCAGGGAATGCTGGTATCATGCTATCAATGTAGGTGCAGGGTAAACATGCTGTCCATTAACAGTTCCCACCACCTGAGGCTAGGATTGGCACATCTGATGATAATCTGTGTACACAACATGGGCCAGACACCCCAGGTACAATTCCATATGTCACTTTACATGCATGTGGGAGGTGTGCACCTCCCAGACACTGTCCATGTCATGGACTACACACATACATTGCAAACAATGCACAACATTGGCCGCAAGCAATAGTCACCCAGGTGACTGGATGGTGAATACAATACCCTCCTGTGCGGGCAAATCCAGAAACTACACCCCAGAGCCATAGTGCAGAACATTGCCATGTGAGCTGATGCCAAGGTATACCCATCACCTACCCTTGTATAGCTGTCTGGCACAGTCGACCACTACCCACCCGTGAAGCAATGCACCCATGCATGTCAATACTGGCATCGTGTGTGTGTGTGTGTGTGTGTGTGTGTGTGTGTGTGTGTGTGTGTGTGTGTGTGTGTGTTGTATGATGAGTATGATCACATTCACACTCACTACAACCCCCATTGGCATACTGAAGCATGCTGTCCAATGTCAGACACCTCCACATACCCTTTGCCCATATAACCTCTGTATGACCCCCGGTGGTGCATGTGCACAGTAATGTGTTGTGGCAATCTCACTAGTGATGGGTTGTATTCCTGGCCCTGCCAAGTGTGTCAATGTGTGTGCATCCCTGTCAGAGTGTGGCTGTGTTGATACTGGCATCTGTTCATGTGGATAGGCAAGTGTACTACATCTACCATACAGCTACCATATCCCTGTTGCAGATGCCACTCACTATCACATATACATTTTGAGGGCTCCTCAACATGTAAACTATGCGGCACATCCAATGACTCCATAGAAATGTGATAGCACTACATAGTCATCAGGGGATTGATACCCTGTGCTGGTAGGTGTGTGACACAAACATGCTTATGTTTTACTCTCCCACCCCTCCCTGACTTTTCTTTGCCTCTGCCTGCCTCTCTAACTCCCTCTCTGGTGGATGTGGAGACCTACACCTGCTTTGCTTAGGCAGCAACATGTGTATTTTAAGTGATGCTCTTGATCAGCTGATGGCCTCTGCATGAATTGTAGCCCTCCTCTAGCTGATTGCATGTGGAACAGCTGTGGTAACATTCCCATTGCCAATTGCATGGAAACGCACTTCAATATCTAGGAACACCATGTTGGTGTTGGGCCTTTTCAGTCACTGTGAGCAGGAACTCATTCTGTTGTTTGGCAAACAGCATCTCAGATGGATTGGGGATTTACCTCTAACAACATACCCTGTGGAAACAGGGCAACACACAGAAAGTGGATGTGCCTGACCTGACTATAGACTGTAAGTGCTGCTATACTACATTTGGAGTAATGTTGGTTTTATAGGGTGTGTGTAGATATGGCTGTCCTACATGTTTTAATAACTGACATGTCAGTGCTATGTTTATGAGGGAACACCATCTGCAGGCTCATCTGCAAACTGGGCAGTGTGTGGTGCCTTTTGTTTCATGTGTTACCAGAGAGCACCTATCTGCGGACTGCAGAAGGTAGGTTGAGGGCTGCAGTCAGAAGATGGTGAAAGCCATGACAGTTACTAACTTCATATCTCTCATAGCACATATGTTGCAACAAACCCTGTTACAACAATAAATGTATGAGGTTATCACAGCAACATGTCAATATTGGCTCTGTGTATGTGCCTCCAACCACAACTCTGTCAACCTTTGTATATATGTCATGCAGTAAGAGGTGCATATGTTCTGTACACCATAAATAGTGACATCATATCTGATAACAAGCCGGTGAGATATCGGACTGCTACATATGTTATGTATAGTAGGGGTTATATTTGATGATATCACATGGACAGTCTGTGGTTGTGTGTACAGTACTGAGGTCTGTGTACGTAAGGTGAATGTCAACAGTGTGTGTACTGATAATATGTACTTTGGCCTGTGTACAGACTGTGGTAGATGTCATTGTTCTTGGTCCCATTCTATCTGATGTTACATGCTGTTCCACTGTATGTTACTCTATTGGCTTACATGTTTGTAGGGCCATACACACACATGTCCCATACCACAGACAGGCATCGCACCACACTGTGTAGCGGCCCAGTATATGTAGGGTTAGTGTGTGAGTGCCACATATGAGGATGGTGTTGAACAAATAGTCCATATACTGTAATATAATGCTAGCTTATCATACGTGGCTATGGATGTGTTCACACTGGCTGTGGATATGCACTTTCACACTGATGTATCATACTCTGTGCTGTGACATGCTTGCAGAGCCTGCTATATATGCAGGTACATGTGCATTCCCCCATAAGAAATGTAGGCAAGTGTAGAGCCAGTCTGCCTGTAGCCTGCACAGTGCTGTGTTACATACCTAGCAGCTTAGTGTATTTACCCATTGAGATGTCATGTCCAGATACTTGCCAGATGCATTGCTGCCGGGCCTCCCTTAACAGTCATGTATGTCATATAGAGCAGTGGGATGCTGTACAGATGTATGTCTATAGCTAGTGGGTAGTATATGGCCATGGTACCTCCGTACCTGTGGTTATTATGTGTCAGGACAGACAGGGGTGTGTGAATGCATACCTAGGGGGGCTTATGTATACCAGTCGTTACATGTTATACTCATCTACATGGCTGTTAACATCCACATTGTCAGGCTTGGTCTACATGTCTTGCATTAAGGGGTTCTGTGTACACCTCTGGGCTGTGTATATATATATATATATATATATATATATATATATATATATATATATATATATATATACATATGCACATACGAAGAGATGTACACATGGCCATATATATGTAACACTATACAGATGTGTATACAGACATATGTGTGAGTATACATGTGTATGTACATGTAGACATATATAGACCTGTTATATGTATACAACCATATTCCTGTTATGAGAACACCTCATGGTTGTGTATACCCTCCCAGATTTATCTCACCATATGTATCTGCTATGTGCACAATATGATAAAACAACATATGTGATGCAACAGTCATATTAATAACAAGGACTACACAATTTAAGAACTAAAGGCAATTGTTCAATACTACTCAATATGTGTATTGACAGCTATATTGGTAAAGCAGCATCTGTCTTTACAGTGGTCATGGCATAGTGGTTAAGTGTTGTGACTAAATGGTCCTGGCTTCAAGACCTGCAAGGGCTGTTAATTTTGTTGCTAGGCAGAACGAGGGCTGTCGGATACAGAGTGGTTAAGGCAGTTTTGAGCTTCTTTAAGCAGGTTTGAGTGAAGCTAAACAGTGCTGAGCTATGGGTAAACGTACAGGTGCTTACACAGTGTAGGCATCGCTTACCAGTGCACAAATCAGCTTACCTGTTATATTGCAGCAATGTTGCTACTTGCTAAGCATAGCTTAGCCCTGAAATCCAGGACACACCGCCCAGTCTGATAACCTGTAATAAGTGTATGTAATGCCATGTACAATACATGCACCTATGTGCTGTCATTACAGTAGCAAGGGGTGTGAGTGTCATGTGTGGGACACAGACATATATGAGGCCTGTAAAGCACAGTTATCCATGTGAATGTGTTACATACAGATGCAGTAGTCCAGGGTACCTGCTGTCACACTGGCATGTAGTGTATCATGGCAGTATTACTGCTGACAGTGCTAACCCAGGCAAGAGCAAAGTGATAAATGTAGTACTGACAACAGGCACACCTGCGGGCATAGCGGGACACCAAGGTCTCCCTGTTGTATCCCTGGTGTGTGACATGTGTCACAGTATATACCTCTTACTGGGTAATGATCCATCATGTGGAATGTAACTGTAGACTACCATCTGTACAGCACATGTTAGTGAGGGCATACGACATGTATTTATGCCATACATATTGTGGTCAGAGGTCTATCTGTCAACACACTAATGCTACTGCATAGCTACTTGCCAAAATGATGACTGTCAGTCCCTGTACAGATGTGCAGATGTCAGGTATCCAGCTGGGATATGTACAGGCAACCTAAGCTTGATTGACCCTGACATGTCTGCCCAGCTGTGTAAGAAGTGGCACATATAGGAGATGTTATCCTGTACACGTAACATGCCACAGGTACCTTCACTACACTACCACAGTCAACAGAACCTGCTTGGGTAAAGGTCCGACCACTTGCAGGGATGCACCCCTGTACTGACACATGTGTACATGTGCATGGCTGAGTATAGCAGTGTCTTTGTGTTAGCTCACCTGTACTTGAGAATTTTATGAGGGCCTTCACAACCAATGCAGCACCCATTGCCATAGTCAGTTGTGGCTGCTGCTGCATGGGACATTACATGTACCCTTTTAAGCTCCCCCCCAATACCGGCTACATGAGTCTTGCAGTACCAGCACAACAGTGTTTTACAAATGGGTTGATAGGCATGGGATACAAATTGTTTTCTGGCATGTTTGTGTAGTTGTGCATTTCCGTATATCTGTAGGGTACAGCATTCCGAGGCCACATACTCCTATTACAATACCCATTGCCGCACAGTAGTACAGATAGTGTTGTTTCTGCCCATAGGTGAGGCATGACAATGCAACACCCTACTACGCCTGTGGCATGTGCAACAGATGCATATCCCTGTAGTACCACTGTTGGGGTATACTATGGATTGTATCGCAGTTGTGGCGCATGTATGATGGTGGGTATGGCAGAGTGCCATCATGGGTTTCAGGGATTACAATATCCACTGGGGGATGTGAGTGCTGTGTACACTCTCATTACACCATGGTGTACCCGGTATATGTCCCATGTACTACGCTATGGTTTCCACTGTCACCATCAACCATACAGGTAACTGTTACAACAATCCAAGCCAGTTATGCATGTGACGTGTGCAGCCTACCTGTAACACATTTGACACATGGTCAAGTTAGTTAGCAGCAATAGGCCCTGGCATCTCAGATGTGTGTCTGGCTGTTATTTTTCTGTAAATATGTATATGACGGTATGTCACACATATTGTCCAAATACACCCATTACATCCCCCATTAGCATACTGTACATGTCTGGGGATGCTCTGCATGAAACATGTAACCTTGAACACACCTCACATTAAACACTGTGTGGTGTGTGCTATGTAAGCCACACACTTTAGTATCACTATATAGCTAGGTAGGTGCTAGTTCCAGTGTTGCCAAGTAACAGTGTGCATGTATGTGGATGGGTCTACATCAGGTTGCAGGGTATACACGCCTCAGCAGGCCTCCTGTCCATGTGGCACAGGCAATAACTGGTTTAGTAACTTGTGACATGTGTTCAACACTACCCCAGATAAGTCACAGCCAAGGTGTCATCACAATGAAATACCCTGTTGTGGAATATGACTGCAGTCCATTCTCATGCTGACACATGTACACCTACAACACAAATGGATAACATTATAGGGACTGAAATCAACCAGTGTTACTAACAGCTATAATTCATCATAACTGGATGGCTACACTACCTGCCATGTATGCATTACACTTTTCTCCTTACATGTTACACTGCACTACTGTGGTACACTGTAGTACAGTAATCACCGTGTGTATCAGAACCATATCAGCCTGTCCCTGCATTGATGGTATGGATGACAGGGATGTGGCACAGGTATCATCATATGCACAGGGCATCCTTGTGCTGAAGCATGTACGCCTACAACAAAAATGGATAACATTATAGAGACCACAACCAACCAGTGCTACTAACAGCTATGAGGCATCATTGCTGGCCGGCTACACTACCTGCCATATATGCATTACACTCTACTCCCTACAATGGGTTACATTGCAGTACTGTGGTACACTGTAGTACAGTCACCATGTGCATCAGAACCATATCAGCCTGTCCCTGCATTGATGTATGGGGGACAGGGATGTGGCACAGGTATCATCATGTGCACAGGGTCTGATGTTGGTTTGCCAGAGGCTGAGTGTGGGCCATACATTTGACACCATGTGTGAAGGTGAGGGGTGCACTGTGGTGAGCTGGGTGAGGTGATGTGGTGTGTGTAGGTATGGGGTTGCCCTAGGTGTGTTTGCATAGTGTGTAGTTATACATGCACACAGTTTTGCCATGTGGCGGCCCTACACAGATGTTTATGGACAGCTGCAGACCATACCTGGCAGGGTGTGCAGTTCACTGCCTCCAGCCACGGACAGATGGACTGTGCCTGCCAGGGGTTCCACGGGCAAATCCAGGTACAGGCCGTGATGTGCTACTCTCTCCTGCTGATGGCAATTGTCCACTGGCACCAGGTCCCTTCTGGGACTGGCCAGGACAATGTGCATGTGGCCTTCTGTGGTGTGGTGTGGTGTGGTGTGGAAAGCACACCCCTTGCAGTCCCAGGGCAGCTACTGCCATTATGAGAGCCCCTTGGTGTCCTAGCACATCCACGTTGACTTCCAGCTGTTGGTGTTGCTGGCCCATATCCACGCGGGCATGGCTGCATCTCCACCACACATTGAAGCATGGACATACCATGGCTGATGAGGGCCATCATCTCTCCATGCCATCTATCCATGAGCTCAGTATAAGCACAGATTGCACCCGACAGTTCACAAAGTTTGTCACTTACAAATGCAAGAGCAGCCCTCTGTAGCCTCAGGCCCTGTCTGTTGCAATGTTCCATTCTTGCCTGCACTGTCATGACAGCCTGAAACATGTGCCTGCTAGTGCCAGCTATGTCACCTATGCCATGAGCATGATGACTAGCGGCCCTACCATGAGCACCCTTGGACATCTGCCTATGTTGTGCCCTGCTGGACATCCAGCTATGCCTGCTGTAACTGGACACAATAGGCATGGTTACCATACTTTCCTGTGCACTGCCACCAAATGTCAGATGTCCCTCCACTATGGCCACTGGTGATGGGGTATGTGTAGGCACTGAAACTGTGTGTGGGATGGAGTGGCTAAAAGGGGAATGTTAAATGTTGGTGCAGTGTTGGCCCCTGAAAACCCCACCTGTGCCTCAACAGTACTATCATCATCTTCGGTGTCTGTATGTACACTAACATCAGATTGCATGCAGGAGGGACCCTGAACCATCTCTCCACCTGTGGGGGAAAACAATAAATGCACTTTAAAAACTGTACAGCATTGCCTAACAGTACACATACATACACACACACACACACACACACACACACACACACACACACACACACACACACACACACACACACACACATGCACACACATGCACACACATACACGTCCGTAATACCTACCTGTCTATGGCTGTACAGATAGTCCCACGTATATGTCCATGTGGTACCCCTTCCTGCATCAAGCTTGTTAACATACACACATTAATACCTCTCCTTAACATATCACTCCTCTAAATGCCTACACAAGCAGACACACCACAAGACCTGTTACTACATTGCCTGCTTGACCTGTGTTTAGTGGTTTGACATGGCCTCACTGCTGTCATTTGGTATGCACCCTCTGTATGTTCAAACATCATGAGCATGGCCCCTATATGTGTGGGCTACTATGTTCTATACATAATATAATGTACTGATGTGGCATGTGCATGTAATGCTCAGTACATGCCACATATGCTGCTCATGCAGCCTATCATGTGACAACTGTAATATATGGAGACACTCTCTGGTGTTGACTAGTACTTCCCCAATGCATCTGTAGTGCTGCATACGTAGGTTGTAGGTGACCTCCCTGCTGAATGTGACATTCAGGTTACCTGGTGTCTACCTTCACTCTTGATGCCTGTTCCATGCTACAGACCATATTATACTATCAGCTTTCCTGTGATTACACACATGGCAGGTATTCCTGGTGTGTAATGTGGCAGTCCATGTCCATGTACTGCATGGTCCTAAAGGGAGGTACAGCTGTATGAACACCCCACAATCTCACATGTGCATACATGGCCACCCACACAAACACACACATGCACAGATGCATCCTAAATGCATCTACCTCCCTCCACTTCACCAGAGTGACCCTGCATTCAAACTAACTAACCACCAGGACATGCACACACACATACTCTCAAACACTCACACACACACACACACACACACACACACACACACACACACACACACACACACACACACACACATACAAGTGAGGTTGCACAATGTAGTACACGCAGTCCTACTATTACCCATCTGTCAGCATGCAGAACATATGGTACAGAACAGCATGCAGTTCAGCTATAGTCAATCCATGCTAGCAACAGTATACATGAGTATAATGCATGTGCTGTGTCACTAGGTGATGCCCCTTCCCCTGGATACCACTGCACCCATGTACACAGTATTACTGTGCACCTGTTCTGCACCCTGCCATGTACTGTGCACCACACCTCACAGGTGTACAATTCATTGTGGAATGTGCAGTACTGTGTCAGTTATGTCAACATTAAAGCTCACAGCCCCTATGTTTTTCAGCAACACATACCTGGAATGATATGTGGACAGTTGTCATTGGTGAATGCCTGATGCCTGATTTACAGCTCTCAACATCAGCAGACCATGTATGACCAATACAATACTCTTACACTGACAATCATCAGAGCATGCCATGACTATGAGGGGGGTACACACATTTATTTGATGCACCCATCCTTGATCTGCCATGGAACCACATCACCGCATATCTTATCAGTACACGAGCCCGATATATGACATATGTCCTGTACGTTCACTTGCAGTGTATACAGATTGTGTTAGCTGTGCGGCTGCTGACCACGATGTATACACACCATGTGGGCATATGCATGCACACCCTTACCATGACGGTTTATCGCATCTCTTGCTGTGTGTACTACAGCAGTAACTACTCCTGGCAGGGGTATACCAGCATGGGCCATCTCCATTTGCCAGTGTATGTTCAGTCTGCCCTACACATGTCCCCCTATTTTGCATGATTGCAAGGTCTACTCATGAGCACATCCCATGGTGTTCACACACTGCCATCACTATTGCTGTGGGGGTAGAGTTATGGCTGACACAGGTCTTAAACTTGACTATATGCTGATAGAGCCATTCCTAGCATCCTTAGGATCCCTGCTGCAGTACACTGGTGTGTCATGCTGACACCCCCCTCCTTCAGCCTTTATGCAGATGCATGACAAGTAAGTAATACACATGTGTGTCACTTTGCAGTGTCCCATACACTGAACACCACATGTTACAGCCTAGACCCAGCTGATAATGTGGACAACTGTAATGCCTTATGCCATAGTGTATCTCTGCAGCAGTTGCCATTGTCCTGCAGGTATATACACACTGGGGTTGCACTGTATATGGGTGTTGTTCTGAACATGTCCCTACTGTAGGCCATGTCTTCCACCATTATGTTACTCCCTATGGACACATTCCACAATGACAGGATGTTAGTTATCATGCAGGTGTCTGACATATCCTTCCAATACCCCATCATGGTCACCCCTGTGACGCCGTGCATTTCACAGCAACAATATGTGCACATGTGCAGTATGCATTCAGGGTAGGTGTGTTAGATGTGTGCATGGAATATACCATCATCATTACATACCCGGTGTGTTGGCAAGCATCTACATAAACCATACTCACCAGCTACAGGCTGCTGCCTTGGTGGTATCCCAGAGGGACCTATATAAGAGGGTGAGGGATGCAATGTCAGTGGCCACACCTGTGGCAGTGCTACAACATGGGTGCAGTATTACAATACATCAACGGTACATTTCCACAATACTACCAAACCTGGACATCTGCTTATCACTACAATGCAGCAACACAATATATATATGACATGTCAGATATGCATGATCTATCTGTACCGATGCAGATGTATACACAACAGTGGTCGACTGATGTGCCCTGTGTCTCTATCTGCACGCTCCTCATCCAGTGTGTGGGTGCCACCCACCTCCACAAAGGTGTCCAGCAGTTTGCGTCTGGCTTGATGGGCAGCTGCCATGAGGCTGGCCAGGAGCTCCCCCACACATGTCAGGGGGGATGGATGGCATGGACCCCCGGTGGCAAGGTGATCCCCCAGACTGCAGCAGCACGTTGATGGGTATTGTGAAGCAGGTCAGTACAATGATGCTGGACCTGCTCATAACTGCAGTTGTGCAGTTCAACATCATTGACCCTGTGGACTAGGTCGTTCCACAGGGTGGTCCGCTCCTGCTGTTCATGGGCAGCCCTGCCAAACAGCACTGGGTAGTGCTGGATCAGGTGTGATATAAGCACATCATTCTTGGCTGTTTAATAGGTGGGCAAACGTGCATGTGACATCTTGGGTGAAAGACATAACGATGGATACAGGTCTGAGCAGCTCATACAGCAAGGTTGCCACAATTCATAATACACATTTCTGTCACCCCCCCACCATATCAGCTTCAACAAACTGTACACACAACTCATTAGGTATGGCTATAGCTTACCTACCAGTGGGACAGATATTGTATTGTACCACACTTCCTGCTATGTGATTGTAGCCATGTTCCCTGTGTGGACACTATCACTGGCCTGTTACAGACTATTCACTACTCACCTGCATGCCATTCTCAGGGCCACTATGGTTCCATATATGCCTGTGGGATGGCTGCTTTGGGATTGCTGCACATTTGACATTCTGTGTATTGGGGATAACTATGCATGCTGTTGGACATGTTACGGGATTGTGTAGACTATTACTACCAACATATGTTCTATAACAGTGACACAATAACATGTATATGTACTATTGGCCAGCAGAACCACCTCTCCAAACACATCTGCCCATGATACCTGGCCACATCACATGTGTGTCCCAACCTGGGGCCTCCTCATGTACTGGTCCAGCAATACCATCAGGTGGAACTAACCCAGGGGATGTTGTCCCCCCCAGGACACACACAGACATGTTCCTGTCAGGTCTAGGGTCTGTTCCATAAAGGGCTCCACAGACACATGTGGGATGTGCTACATCACTCTGAGGCACCCAGTACCCATTCACAGGGCTGACATGATCCTTCTGCTCAGCTTCCAGTCCAGGCACCTTCAGGACAAGGACTGCTGTTGTGAGTAGCAGTGGGTGGGAAGCTTGTTCCCATTGTGCCCATATTTGGGCCCATGGGGCGTCCACATCACAGACCACACACACCATACAGGGTGTATACCCACCATGTGTCACATACCACCCCTGTAGACTTGTCCTCTATATCTACCAACCCTGATCACCTCCACAACTATACCTTCCATACTTCCCCATATTCCCATTGCATACTTCACAGATGAGGGCAATGTGGTCCCAACAAGGGACTAACATGTGATATACCCGTCCATGTTGCACACACTGCCAGCTGCAGATATCTGTGTGTGTTGCTATGTGTGCTGGTGCCCCGCACATAGCATGCATCACTGTGGTAGTAATATAGGGGACATGTCTTTGCATACATATCTTTTGTGTATGTATTTGTCTATATGTAGGCATGCATATAGGTATATATTTACATATGTGTAGATATATGTGATGTTGTATATATATATATATATATATATATATATATATATATATATATATATATATATATATATATATATATATATATATATATATCTGCTCGGGTCTACTTTGGATGACCGAAATGCCAGTTCGCCGACACGCAAAACACCGAGACCAAACAACCAAAACACAAGGCCGACAACTCACAAAACCGAACACCATTACACCGACACACAAACGTAAACTACACATTACACACAATTACATATCCACTAACCTTAACCCAAACCCTAACCCTAAGGTCCGACTCTACCGCACACTTACCCTACTCGCACCCTAACCCTAACTCACTTAACCCAACCCTAAACCTAAAGTCCGTCACTATCGCACACTTATCCTACCTGCACCCTAACCCTAACTCACTTAACCCGCCCCTAAACTACAGTCCGTCACTATCACACACTTACCTTACCCGAACCCTAAGTCCGACACTACCGCACACTCACCTTTCCCACACCCTAACCCTAAATCCCTCACTATCGCACACTTACCTGTCCACTTCCTAACCCTAAATCCCTCACTATTGGACACTTACCGAGTCGCGCTCACACGTTGCCCATGTCGGTCTTTCGGCTGTCGGGATTTCACCTTGTTGATCACCTTCGTTTTCGGTTGTTTGGTCTCGGTGTTTTGCGTGTCGGCGAACTGGCATTTCGGTCATCCAAAGTAGACCCATATGCTCATATATATGTCTACACATGGGTCCCTGTATATTTGGGGACATACATGCTGATTGTAAACGTATCTACAAGCACTGCACCTATGAGGAAAAAAAATACAGGCAGTTAGAAGAACAAGAAAAATAAATGATCAGCAAAGCAAGGCATCCCAGGGTCAGTACAGTTTTTATTATTCCTTGACTAGCTAGTTTGGCTGATTTAACTGACTGACAACATACATCAGTGAGTACAGAACATTTATACAGTTCCTGACAAATGTAGTCCTTCCTCTTTATATATACATTGTGTCCTAAGTTGCTCATGCAACTATTACAAGTTATTTTAAAAGCAGACTATTTCTGTAGAATTGCTATACAATAAGTTTTCCTTTTTTGGTAACAAGTACAGAATAATCATTTCTTGCTTTGTCATCATATGCTCTTCCTGCGTCTTATCATAACATTTATAAAGAGTATGTATTATTATTACAGCTGCAGTTTACATTACTGCTACTGTTGAATAACTCAGAATTAATGAAAGTTTGCAACTTACAAAGTAGTACAATACAAAAGCTTAATAAAAACTTCATATAAACTCTGCAGGTTTGCAGCATGTATATGCAAGGCACAACATCTGCCTTTGTCATTCATTCTACAGATAATGTATGAAATAGAAAAATATACATTTCCTGATTCTTTGATGTTTATGGCATATATGTACATTTTACAAATCATGTATTTTACATTATTTGCATTCTTTACACATATAGTTTAGGAATGTTTGATAGAAATAGAGAAGTACTGATTAACACATGTTTTATACAATTTCTAATAGAAGAGCCATTCCTGCTGTTACAATACATCAGTGTGTGACCCTTGTTTCAGCCTGCTGTGACCTTTCCATTCTATTTTTTCCTGTGTCAGTGTGTGACCCTTTTTTGGGTGGCCGTGGTGTTGCAGTGGTTAGCATTGGCACCTCACAACAATAGGTTTTGGGGTTTGATTCTCGGCTGGAGTGCCTTCTGTGCAGAGTCTGCATGTCCTCCCAGTGGTCACGTGTGTTTCCTCCCATATCCCAAAAACATGCTGTAGGTGGATTGGACACTCTAAATTGGCCCTAGGTGTGAGTGCGTGCATGTGTGTGCCTTCTGCGGAAGGTTGGGTGCTGGGCTGGCAACTCAACTCTGTAAAACTCCCCTGCCAATCATGAGCAGACGTATATATATTTCTTTATATATTATATATGTGACATATGTACACATTTGTATACCTATATGTGGGGTACATTCAGACATCAGTTCCACAATCTCACCACACCTTCCTGCACAACTGCACTGTTCTGCCTTGCTACAACACAGACAGGTGCCACATATGGACACGGCCTGACATTAGGGGGGCATATATAGGACCAGATTGCAGGTAACTCTATTACACACCTATGGAATTCCTGCATGCTACATTACAGATTAACCTGAGTATCCTGCAAGTGGTGGGCTGTGGGTCCCACGAGTCCATCATAATGACATTACTTCCACCACCAGCTGTTGGCCACGTAATATACATACTTCCCATTACATAACATGCACTATGGTGGCTTACATCTTGTCAGTCAGTGCTGATCTGCACAGTTGATGGCTATGGCCCACTACCCACAGGGACAGACACTATTGTCCATAGCAGTTGTTCAGTTGAACATCATTACAGCAACACCTGATGACACATATAAATCATTCCACATCATCTATCCCACTGTTATAAACCAGGTACTACATTCACTAACATGCATATATACTTCACATACCTGTTGTGGGAATAATGTCAGTTCTGGATGGTTTGCTGGATGTTTGACTGGTTTGTTCTTTCTTTGGCTTTCACTTTGCCTTAGGCTTTTTGTTTTGTTTTGTTTTTTTCTTTCTTTCTCTCTTTCTCTTTCTCTTCTCTCTCTCTCTCTCTCCAGTAAATGGATTGAGCTGCTATTAATAGAATGCAGCATGGCTTTAGTACGTGATGCACATGATCAGGTGATGGCCTCTGCACCAATTGGTGTCCTCTACTTGTTAACTGCATGCAGCTTGCTGTGTAGTACTTCCAATTACCACTGTCATTGCAACCACCTACTATAAATCCCTACATCATGTGTGCGTGGTCCCTTTACCTTTCCTGTGTGATGGACATGCTTCCTGTGTGTGGGCATCAGTGTTAAAGAAAGCAGGTAGCAATACCTCTTACAGGAGAACCTGCACACTCAGGCCAGCTACATATTTGTAGGAGGTTCCAGAACTACAGACAGAGTGTGAAAAGAGTTGTGTTATGCTTTGTATTGTACTGGTGTTACAGGGTTTGTGTGTACATACTAGTTTACCTTGGAATGCAGTCTGTCTGCATAGCTCTCAACTGTAGGCCTATATAGACCTGGTGACGGTGACAGGTACCTGTCCTCGCCCGCTCCCAGGGCCAGAGGTGTGCCTATTATGTTTTGTCTGTCCACCACACAGGTCTACTGTCAGATATATCACTGGCAGTGTGTGAGTTGAGTGCTATCAGTACATGGCTACATCCATTTCTGTTTCTAACTTCATATTCCTGACTAAGGGTATGTTGCAGACTATTCTCTAACACCAGTGACTTGCTTAGTGCATGACAACAGTTTTCCACATATGGGCCTGTATTCCAGCTTCTGTCCTCCACCTACATATCAAGCTTTGCACATATGACATTCTATCAGGGGTTGTTCTGTAGTGAGCTGTGAATATGTCATACTGCCATTCATGCCATTAGTCCACTGCTGTTGTATCCCCCACACATATGGTGGGGTTGGGGCCATATATATGTGGGCTTCACCTACACAATACATGTATGCCCTTATCCACTCCAGATGCCAATGTATGTAACAGTGGTATATAGCCCTGTATTACTGAGTCTAGGGGGGATGCACCATAACTAACCTAGGCTGTTACAATGTGTGGGGGTATCAGGGGTGAGCTGTCTTAAGGTATCTGGATGTACATTACCATACAATTCACCTATATTTAAATTAATTACAAAAATCGGGTTAATGCAGACCTACTGCCTCCTGACATACAGACTGTTCTGTTTGTCAGTGTGCTTGTGATGGTGTCAGTTATGCCTTATGTAACAGTTACATCCCATTGTGTTAATTGAGGTCTTTACCACCTAGTGACTGTGTACAGAGTGTAGATAGAGGCCGCTGAACTATACATCTGCATTACTTACTGTTGATTGTTTGGTATCCTCTGGCCGGTCTGTCTTTACTATTGTACTATTTGAAGGGATCAGCTGGGACAGCAACATTTGTAAACATTTCCAGACTTCTGCATTAGTATAACTGTTTTACAGTTGCATTACTCTGTTTATATGGATGCCAGTATCTAAACAGCTATATGACATGGCATATATAACTGTAATAGTACACAAATAAAGGTTTCCCATTTATGCAAACCTGTGTGTGGTGTTATATCTTATGACCTCTCTGTGGGTATATGTTGCAGGCAACAATTGTCATTTGCATGGGTGGCTCCTACAGTGTGCAGTTGCTAAGCTGTTAACAGTAGGCATAGTGGCTGTTCCATATTGTGTGCACCTTCTACATATGTATCTTACTATACATATCTCTAAGTGCGTATGTGTAGTCACATACATATATCTATATATATGTGTATATATATATATACATATATATATATATATATATATATACATATATATATATATATATATATGTATATATATATATATATATATATATATATATATATATATATATATATATATATATATATATCTATATCTGCATATTTATCTGTGTATATGTATCCTAGGGATGTTGATAGCTTCCACATTGTACATTACCTATGGGAGTGAGACTGTACTGCATGATAAGTTACCGATACCAGCCTGACATCATACAAGTGGGATGGAGTACTGTTAACATCTTGTACCCATGTCGTGTCATGTCCTGGTTATGGGATCTGCAACACTTGGTAGTGTATTGCAGGGCAGACGTGTTTGGCTTGGGGGGTATACCTATTTGTACAAGACGTATGTTGTTTGGGGCCTCTCAACCCCATTAACGGTGCATGTGGATATATACGTTTTTGTTAGGTTTCCATTGTTATCTACAGATGTATGTCCGTATATACCTACATATATATATATATATATATATATATATATATATATATATATATATATATATATATATATATATATATATATATATATATATATATATATATATATATCTGCTTACATAAATATAACTATGTCCGTATATACCTATATATATATATATATATATATATATATATATGCTTACATATATATAATTGCTGTATATATTTAGACATATAGATGTAGACATTTATATCTATAGATGTATGTATTTGTATGTATATATATGTTTATATATATATATATATGTGTGTGTGTGTGTGTGTGTGTGTGTGTGTGTGTGTGTGTGTGTGTGTGTGTGTGTGTGTGTGTGTGTATATATATATATATATATATATATATATATATATATATATATATATATATATATATATATATATATATATATATATATATATCTACATATATAGATATGTTGTATCTGTGTAGATATTAATATATATACACACACATACATCTACATGTTGGAATACATTCCCTGTACTGTTGAATGACTAGGCTGTATGATATGTTTGTGAAAATATCAGGGTTGTGTATACCTGACATGGTTTAGTGGTGAATCACTTTGGCTATGGTGTGCATGGTCCTGGGTTCCAGCCTTGCAGAGGCTGCTTATTTTGTTGCTGGGCAGAACAAGGCCCATTGGATAGATAGTGGTTAAGGCACTTTTAAGCAGTTTTAAGTGGTTTTGCATGGGTTTGTGCGGAGGTAAACAATGTTAACTTCTGGTTACAATTTCTTATATGCAGTTAGTTTCTAAATTACTTAACCTGTGTAGGCATTGCTTACCCCCACATAAACAGGCTTAAACCCGCTTACTTCTGCTTAAAAGTGCTTACTCCCACTTATCCTCACGTTAATTACTTAAAAAGGAAAGAAATAAGGGTTGATAGGAAAGTGGTGAAAAATGGGCACAATGATGAAGGACAGTAGGGAAAAATAGCTAGGGATATGCAGGAAGGGTGTGGGGAAGGTCCATAGCTGCCCATTTCTTCTACAGCAACAGCTGTGCATATACACTGAATTTGGAGGTAGATTTGGACACTCAAACCCCTGAGAGAGGGGTGATGACATCAATAATATGTTGTGATGCCAATTAGACTTGATTACATGTGTCCAGTGGACATATGTGTGAAAGAACAGCTATGTATGGGGCGTGATTTTTTTGGGGGGGGAACAGATTGCCTTTTTTTAAGGTGAGAGTGTGATGTTGGGGAGGGGTAGTAGGTATATGTGGGGAGTTAGGTTAGGTAGGATTACAGACAAGACAAACAAGATGCATACAGGGGTGGTATATGACACATGTTGGGGGTAAACACCTGCATGGGGAGGAGTGTTGGGAAATTGGAAGCCCATGAGCCCCCTAGCGGAAACAGTAGGACTGAGGTCCCCACCCATGGGCAGTCACCACTTCACCTTCATAGCCCTGATGGTGGCTGTGCTGGGGGCTGAGGTGCAGAGCCAGACTGATGCTCTATTCATGAATTGTGGACCTCGAGCTGGCGTAGAAGATTACCAAGCTTCTGGTTGAGCTCTCTACGCACCACGACCCACACCTGGTGACGGCGACAGGTACCTGTCCTCGCCCGCTCCCAGGGGGGGGCAAGCCCCATCCCCTGAGGTGGTTCCATCTGCAGGTGGTGCAGGACCAACAACCATGGAGTTTCCAGGTTGGGCCCCAGTCATGCTGGTGCCCAGTGCCACGGCCAGCTGAGGTGGGACAGGTGGGTCCGCTGTGACCGGCCTTCCCAAACATGCTATAGTGTTCAGATTTTACCATCTTTTGTGGCTTAGTAATAGTTAACACATTCTAGGGTTAGGTATAACAACATGCATAGATATTCCCATTAACCCAGACAGAGATATGGAACGGTTGCATAGCAAACAGAACACATGCATATATGGGACTGTGGTAATAACAACAGCATGCAGGTACATTGATGGCACCATACCACAAATTTTGGAATAATTTAATATAGCACATGCATGGAAACAAATATAAATATTTATTAACCAATATGGCATGATCAGAACATTGGAGACATAACATACCAGTTGGGGTGGATATGTAGTTTATTGTTGGAGATATGGAGGGGGAAGATGTCAATTAACAACTAGTATATTCCTGTAGTCCACATTACTTTCCTAGTCAGTGCTGTTATCTGTACCTTACAAGTATTACTACACTACCCTATAGCCTTTGTTTGGACAGTGATATGGCTGTTGTCATCAATATACATGAACTGGTTTAACCTGCAGTATACACCTCTTACCTGGTATACC
This sequence comes from Protopterus annectens, assembly GCF_019279795.1. Lineage (NCBI taxonomy): Eukaryota > Metazoa > Chordata > Ceratodontiformes > Protopteridae > Protopterus > Protopterus annectens. The sequence continues at coordinate 720,885,661 of NC_056746.1, read as the reverse complement.
TGTGGAGGAAATGTTTGTTAACACTAACTGTTTCTACACATACTCCCAGATTCCAGGTTGATGTTGTGCACATAGCTATCCAACTCTTTCTGCACAGACTCTGGCCATGTCTTGACCACATGCAGGTGTACCAGGACATATCTAGACTATTGCCCTCTTCAAGCTTTATTGACTTGACACACACATATACATGCTTTCCTACATAGTTATATTATGTAACACAGTGTGGGTGATGGTGATCAGTGATACTTTATTATTCAGAGAAACTGCAACACTCACTGTTCCCTACAATACCAGAGTAAACAGTACCAGTACATGGTATGAAGGATTTTATTTCTTGCCACAGTGTTCATATCTGGCGTACGTGGAGCAATGATTGTTAGCACTACCTAATTGTTGCCACACAAAGTTCCAGACTACACATTAGTATTATGCACATACATCTCACTCTGTTACTATACACACTCTGGTCACAGCTTGACAACATGGGGATGTAGATAGGACATACTTGGCTTATTACTCTCTTTACTGTTTCAGGAGTTGCTACAGTAACAGGTTTGTTATCATAGATGTTTGACAATCACGTGTATTCCCTGTTGGCTGGCTAAACATCTGGAATCATCCCACAGACTTCCCAGAGGGACAGGGGGATAGGCAGCAGATATGGGCCCATATACTGGGCATCCTGGTCTTATCTGTACAGTTGTGGGGTATGATTCTGTATGCAGCCTACTTCCCCTCCAAGGATTCAGACGATGGCTGTGTCTGCTACAACTTAAAGACTGTTTATCAGAGTTATGTGTGCTATATAGATATTACTGTATATCTTCTATCTGCTTTCTGTCTTATAATTCTCCTGTGCTTTGGCATTCTGACCTTGTATTACAACACTCTTATACAGATATCCTAGACAGTTATATTTTGTAGGACAGTGTGAGCAACAGTGATGACTACTACCTCGTTATTCAAAGCAACTGCATCATTCACAATGCCGTACAATACCAATGTAAACAGTACCAGTACATGGTAACATTCTTGTATTTCTGGGCACAGTGTTGGTATCTGACAGACCTGTGGGAGAACTGTTTGTTAGCACTACCTAAATGTTGCCACACACAGTACCAGATTATACATTACTATTATGCACATACATCTCACTCTGTTACTGTACACACTCTGGCTACAGCTTGACAACATGGGGGTGTAAATGGGACATACGTGGCCTCTCACTCTCATATCATTTTGTGGAGTTGCTAGTGTGCCAGCTTTGTTCTCATAGATGTGTGTCAATCAGTTGTATTTCCTGTTTGCTGCTTATACATCTGTGATCATCCCACTGCTTTCACAGGGGGACAGGTTGACAGGCACCAGATATAGACCACTTTACTAGACATTCTGGACATATCAGTACAGTTGCAGGGTATGATTCTGTATGCAGACTACTCCCACTGCTGGGATTCGAACCATGGCTGTGTGAGCTAAAAGTATAACAGTTCACATCTCAGTTGCATGTGTTATTCAGGTTTTGTTGTCTGCCTTTTCCCTGTTTTCTGTCTATGTGTCTCTCAGTTGTACTAAATGGCCTCTGGGTATTTCACCAGTCATATACATGCATTCCTACACATTCTATTTATGGTGCAAGTGTGGGTAACAGTGCTTAATACAGCAGTACTATTACATGATTGCAGCTCTACATTACCATATGATACCAGAGTATAAACATGCAGTCCACTAGTTAAAACTTTATTGTCAGACTATTACACTTTATTTACATACAAACTATAAAAGACTCTTCCTGCCATATTCTCCAGTGTATGCAGTACTTGCCTTGAACAATACAGGCTTTATACAGGCAATTAATTTGCTAATACTTTTAGTTTTATTTCCTATGACAGTAAATGCATGAGTATTACTGACCTGCCTCACATCGCAACATTGCCAGGTGACTGACGGCCTCCTGGTTCACGGTCTGCTCCATCGCAGCTGTGGGGGACATAAGAGGAATATTTAGTCATAGCTATCCATGATATACATGAGCTGTCAATTATTACACACATAGTGATACTTACACACAGCTGGGACATCCCCTTCCACTCTAGCCTCTTGTATCCACTGGTCCAAGAGGTCCCTCTTATACTGCTTCAGGTCGGCATAGTGATGCCTGACCTGCTCACCAGTTGGGGTATGCCAGTGGCACTGGTGAGGTCATGGGCGAGATGGTCCCAGGCCTCCGCTTTATATTGGGAGCCCTGGTACTGGCCCTGCAGCAGTCTCTGCTCATGGTCTTTGACAAAGAGTCCTGCTATGGCACTGGACTCCTGGATGCACCAGCACTGTGCCCAAAAGTGAACACCTTCTCCCCTTCCTGACGTGGTGCCTGAAAGGGGAAGCTACAATCAGTTATGAGATGTATTCCCACCTCTTGGGTTTAAGTAGGGCCGATTTCCTGTACTTTTCCATGATTGGTTGGTTTTGAAAAGGCTAAGCTATTGGCAAACCTGCTTACCCAGGTTTGGCATTGTTTAAAGGGGTATACCTCTGGGCACACTGAGTTAGCTAGCCTACACATTGCTTACACCTCCTAAGCTGGCCTGTTCAATGCTTAGCATTGCTTACATTAGCCTTTGTATTATATTTAATTTTTGGCATTGATTTATTATTCATTACACCTTATATGTATGCCTGGTATCCATGATTCATGTGTACGTACACTGTATGAGGTCCTTGTGTTTTATTGGGGCCTTCAACACTCTATTACAATTACACCTGACTTCTGGGCTTACTTCTGTACTCCAGTTCACATATTTATGTTATGTAGTGGGTTAAGGCACATATGGCTGTATATTGATTCCTTTCACAGGTTCAGTTTGATTTTTACTATGGTGAAGACTTGTTTGCTGATACCTCATTTTTTTGCTGTTCTGTGATGGCTTGGTGGTTAACTAATGGGTCTATAATGCATGGGGTTCTGAGTTCAAGACCTGCGAGGCTGTTTATTTTATTGATGGGCAGAACAAGGGCCGTTGGATACAGAGTAATTAGGGCACTTTTGAGCATTTGTAAGTGGGTATGTGTGGGTTTGCACGAGGGTAAGCAATGCTAACCTCCAGTTACATATGTTTACAGAGAGTTAGCTTCAAAATTTCTTAACCTGTGTGCGCATTGCTTACCCCCATGCAAACGGGCTTAAACCCACTTACTAGTGCTTAAATATGCTTACTACTCCTTATTGGTGCTTAAACATGCTTACTAGTGTTTTATTCATTTTGATACTGACACCTCACATGTGCATTTACTGCAGTACTCCAGTTCATAAATGTATGTTATTTAGTGGGTTATGCAACATAAATATTAGTCATAAAGTGCTTTGCCATGGAAAACGGAATGTGCTGCAGTGGGACTCGAACCAGTAATGCCTGTTTGTAAGGTGAATGCTCTGCCCACTACACTATTGTTATGCTGCTTCATTTGCATATACCTTCCGTGTTATTCTCTTCAGCCATTTAAGCTGCATTAACTGTAGCTAAGCGATGGGCAGACCCATGCACCTGCAGTTAGCTTTCATCAGATTTTTTTTTAAGAAAAGGGTTAGTTCATTTAATTTCTGTATACTTGCTGTTGTACATGAGTGGGACTGTTGGGGGGGATATGCAAACACCTATGATTGGTTCCACTCATTTCTTGGCCCTTTCTGCTGTTCTTCATTGCATGGGCATGTATATTCTGAGAGCTCTGCTCTCAGACACGCCCCCTGCACTCTTACACTCTCCTTGTAAGATTAAGAGCTCAGGCAGTGCGCCTCATTAATATGCATGGCGTGCTTCCATCCTGCTCCTAAATGGCAGCCTCCATGCAGGACTAAGCTAGTACTGCATGGAGGAATAGTAAATCTGGGGGTAGGTGTTTGCATTGTTACGTATACTGCTGCCATTTAACTAAATTGATGCAGTCAGTTGCCATGTCCTATCCCTTGCACTTTCCCTTTCTTAAATTAAAAAAAAAGCATAAGTAATTCAGTTAATCATTGTAAAAAATATATAATTACAGTCAAATAGGTTCAATGTTTGTGGTTTTTAGCGTTCAGCATCTCAGCAGCTTTTTTTTCCAAGCTGTATCATCACTTATCAAAGAAAATCCCATCATCAAATGAACCCAACTCTACCCAAAAACCCCATGGAAGCCCATTTCTCACTCAGGCCTGTCCCTTTCTCCACCATAAGAAAATATCTCTCAAAACTAAAAACTACAAGTCCTGCTGTTGACAACCTTCTTCCTGAATTTATAAAAATTGCAGCTGAAGCTACCCTTAAAAAAAACACAAAAAAATAATTTAATTATTCTGATGCTGCTAATGACAAAGAACTTAATGAATATGTTTCGACAGTACCTGTTTTAAAACTTAAAGCTGCTCAACTTTGATTTTGTTTGGAGTATTTTTAATACACGTAAAATTAATATTTTCTTAACAGTAAATATATTTCACTTACTTTTAGGGTACTAATGCTTAACATATTGCAGATGTAGACTCATTGGGTATATTTATTTAGGTTCATAGATGGTTACTGGCAGGACCAGCCTTTGTTCAACTGGTGCCCTAGGCAAAAGGCCTAAACAGTGCTTTCCAACATCACCTGGTGCCCCCATATTGGTCTACCTACCCCATCCAGATTACTGGAAAAGTTCCCCTGCTAGAGTGGTGCCCTAGGTGGCTACCTAGTTGGCCTATGCTTAAGGTTGGCTATGGTTACTGGGCTATTGGCCCAAAGGTCTTTATAAGCCTAGCCGTGTATACCCAGTATGATACTAGAGAAACCCAGTATAAAGGATCTTGCCAAAACTTGAGATCTTGGTTAGCAATGACTGCCCATATTTAGAAGGGTCATAGGTGAAATCCCTGGCAGGAATTTACGGTTTCCCATCCAGTTATCCAGGTACACTTAACCAAGGACATAGAGGGGCTCTATTTGATGTGAAATGGTAGCCTATTCCAGAGGAGTGGCAACCTATGAGAGACATATCTCTCTCTCCTGCAAGTCATATTTATGTCGTAGACCAGGTTAACGTCCCTGGAGAAGGTGACCCATGCCCCATTTGACTTGTAGATGTGCAGCATTTCCATTAGGTTTTGATCCGAGATTGCTCTGTAGACCAGACACAAATCTCCGTTAAGTAGTCTGTACGCTACTGAGTACAATGACAGTGACTGTCAATGTATGACATGTGCTGGAGACCCTGAATATTTATAGTTAGAAATCTCTGAGGTCTCTCAGGTTGCTGCAGGTGCCTGGTAAGGTACATACCAAAGGGAGCATTATACGCAATTACTGGCCTGATGAGGGTCATGTACAGGGGAGTTATGATCTTTTTTGCTCTTGAGGCAATGCCTTTGCTAATGAGGTGTGCAGTGTAGACTGCCTTCCTTATTTAAAAAATGTTTTTAATGTTAGGAATGTTTTCACCTTGACATACTTGTTGTAATATGGGTTTATCTCTTAATTGTACTATTTTCTAATTGATTGATAAAACTATTGTGATTTTTAAAAAAATATATATTTAATGGAGGATGGATTGTCTGCAAAACAGTTCTGAGGAAGTCCAATATGTGTAAAGACGAAAGAGCTTAACCATTTTCTCATTGTTTTCTTATTTATCTTCTTAGTGTCTGGAGCATTTCTCCCCGGGCCTCTGAGGAAAATTGGCTCGTTCCATGTCGGACATTCCTGGTAAACAAATAAAAAATAAATAAATAAATAAAATCTTTTGTAATTAAAGTGTAGATTTTATGGCTTAATGTTTCCCTGATTGTCAGTGGACTATTTTTAAGTATTCGTTTTCCTCCTACAACTTTTATTTTTACCTAAAGGACTAGTATTAAGTGATTTCACATAGCACTGGATCATTTGAGCACTTCGGCACTACATGAGCCTTTTTTGTGTTTTTGAATATTAAGTGGTGACTGCACAGTCACACTCTGGTTTGGTTATTTCTGACCTTAAAAAACAAATTGAACTGAACTCCCACATTACCTCCACTTTAGTCAGCTACTACTTACTCATACTGTTAATATTCTATCCTGATAAGTATCCAGAACCAAAAAGCATGCTTCATCATTACCGCCCTACCAAACCTCTTCACTTTAAAGACAAACTCCTCCTCTCAATCACTAAAATCAAAAATGCATCAGGAGCCTCCTTATACTTAAACTCTAGCTACCCTCTAGAATGCCCTCCTCCTTGCTTGCAAGCTTCTAGAAAACCAACAGGCATTTAAACACATTTAAAAGAACATCTTTCAGCATTGCGGCTCTGTAGCTGTCCATCTCCTGGATAAGTATAACAGCTTTGCTTCTTTCCTCTTCTTTAACTATACCTCTGCTCTCCTCTACTCTGTCACCAACTGTCACTTTGTTTTCACCCACCCCACCTTCTGCCTATGACTCTCAACTCTTTTACAACTCATTTCATGTATATCTCATAATAAAAATCAAACTTTTACTCTCCCTTCTTTGGGATGGCAGAATAGTTAAGGTGTTTACCTTGCAGACACGAGGTGCAAGGTTTGATTCTCACAGGGGATAATTAGCTAGGCTTAAAAAATGGCCAACAAGGGCAGTTAGCTTAGTACTAATCTATGAATCAAATAACTCAGTACTCTGTAGTGTTATATCTATCCTACTGCATAATAAGTAAAAATGATACTAATGGTTCGGTTCCATCATGGGCACTGGAAAGAAAATCGTGGCTATTTAGAGAAGTAATGTTTTATTTTTTTTTCTTAAATCAGATAAGTAGGTGGATTTCCAGGCTTGATTGGAGACCATTGCATCTGAGGCCAGGGCACTGATTGAGAAAGCCACAGTGGAACAATATTGCAGCAGGACTCCTACACTCACCTGAGGCAAGAGACAGCATGCAGGACAAAAGTCAGGGCAGCAGCCTGAAGCAGCACTGCTGGAGAAGAGGGATAGATCACAGGGGTCACAAGAGGGCAAGAGACAGCTAAGGACGAACTCTTGGTCCCTGCACCAGTGAATGAAAAGCCTGCAGGTTCAACAGATAACTGCTGATTTATCTTGTGTGTGGGAGGAGTGCTGTTTTACTCCAAACAGATGAATATTAAAGAAGTTTTCTGTTATGTTAGGTGAAGGGGCTAGAGCTAGATTGTTTGATTTATTTGTTGAAAAAGGTTTTTAATCAACTGAAGGGCATAGGGGCAGGGAGGCTATGGATTCTTTGGATGTTCTGAGGACCTTTCTGCAAATCCCAATGCTTTCTCAGATAAGTCATGAGAATAGCTGCACAGAGCACTGTTCAGGACTCTCACTCCAGGTTCTGCCATTATATGACATATCCCAGTAGCGTTAAGGAACAAGATCTTGAAAGGTGAATATGTAGTTATTTTTGCTTTGGTGGCTAGGGAATGAGTGCAGAGAATCATGGATTTACCAGGTTTCTGAGAGTAAAGATTTAATGACAGCTTTGACAGTTTTCAGAAAAAGGCAACTAGGTAAGGTTAACAAGGTTCTTACTTGGGATGACTGGGTTTTGGGGTTTATTTGAGTAGAGAAAGAACTTAATTAGGCTTTCCCTCTATAAGCATATTTTAAATCCATCAGTGGTTGTGGTACAACCAAACGTTTTGTAATTAAAATCATTGGACCCCTGTCTTATGTGGGAAGAGAACCATGTTGACACCTGGTTTATGGTCATGGCAAAAAACCCAAACCCTTGGCCGGAATACAGGTGTATGACAGCCACAGTAAAGTGAAGGAGTGTTGAGCATATAACTATAAATTATGTGCTTGGCATGCTTGCCACTTTCAACATGGTTATGCTCATTGTGGGAAGAACCACTCAGTGCTTAGAAGCTGCATGAAGGGGGGGAGGGTCAGAGAATAGCTCAGAAATCTCCCTTATTTGATGTTCTGGCTTGGCATGGGTCTTCCTTAAAGTTGAGTAGGTGCCTGGACCTTTCAGTTGAGGGGAGGGGACTTCTTCTCATTTCTTCAGCAGGAAATGACAAGATTGCTTTTCCCATTAAGCCAAAGGTTTTAAGCCAGTTGTTGTTTAGTTATCTCAAAGTTACAGATAAAAAGAAACTTGTGCATGTTTTTTTTTTCCTTTGTTTTCCCAATAAAAGCAAGGGCTGACCCTCATTCTTATATTTGTTCCAGTCTTCAGTCCATAGTTAGCAAAGAAGATGTGTTGAATGATTTTTTTTTTAAACAAAGGTACAGGGAGTAGAGCCTTAGGACTCTTTTCATCTTCTCTTTTTTCCAGATTTCAAGTTTCACTCTTAGGACTAGTCCCAGAGAGCACACTGGGATACTAACAAATCATCCAACGCTAGTCATTTCTACTGGGTCTTCAGCAAATAATAGCATCAGCAGACTTGATGCCTAGGTCAAGTATTTTATTGGAAAGGATGCCATTGGCATCATCAGAAGGTTCATTGACCCTTGGCTTTTGAATCCTGACACTGTGAGCCCTTTTGACTTCTCCCCATTTGGCAGAATGATTGGCCATGCTTAGGTGTGTTCATTGATGGGGAGTTTTCCATGGATAAAGCAATGTCCATGGGCTACCAAGTGGCATTTTCTACATTAGGAAAGTGCAGTTCGAAACACCACTAGGTGTGGCAACAACAGGCACCACAGCAACTACTAGTACACTATTTAGATGACTTTTTATTTGTGGGATAGGGGGTGTTGTGTATCACTGCAGTGCTGAAATCCTTTGAGCAGTTAAGTTCTTAATTAGGAGTTCCAGTCTACAAAGCAAAATTAGAGGGACCTAAATAGCTTTAGGATTTCTGGGTTTGGAGCTTAATGTCTCTACCTCTACTTTTAGAAATTCTCCTGCAAAGGTACAGAGACTCAGGGAATCCACTGATCACTTCTTAAGCCTTAAGGTCTTACTGGCTATCAAAAAAGAAACTGGGAAGGCCCTCTTCTTAGGCTGTTAGTGTACTTTGAAATTGCCTTAAAGTGTGTGTGTGTGTGTGTGTGTGTGTGTGTGTGTGTGTGTGTGTGTGTGTGTGTGTGTGTGTGTGTGTGTGTGTGTGTGTGTGTGTGTGTGTGTGTGTGTGCGTGTGTGTGTGTTTGCACTTCATTGCTGGTTTGTCTGCCATTGAATCACATTGCAATCTTGCAATTACTTGTTGCTAGTAATAGACCTATTTCTGGTACTTTTTCACTTGTGGCTATCTAAAGGGTATTTTTAATTCAGACTGAAACTGCAATTCTAGTGGGAGTAGAAAAGTAACCTGGTCTGTTCGAGTTGGGAAATGCACAGGGAGAGCTAAAGTGAGAATTATTTGTTTTAGCTAGTTGGTACTTTTTCACTTTTGGCTAACCAAAGTGTGTTTTGCATTAAGAAGATTGGGTTGTTATTCTAGTGGTAGAAGTAAAGTCACCTGGTCACTCCAAGTTGGAAAACAAAATACACACACACAGGGAGGCTTAAAGTGAAATTTTTTTCATCAGCCAGAGGACTTTATAAGGACTTAGTTTGGTGTTAATAGGCACTTGAGAGCTATTTTTGCTGTCCTTTTACATTAAAAGGTTACAGGATCATCTATCTTGTGGTAGGTGTTTACCTGGTTTCTCGGAGTTGGAAGGTACTTCAGGGATCTTAAAGTGTATTTGTCTATTGGCCAAATGGCATGGGAGTTAGCTTTCATCTTTTCCTTTCTGCTATAAATTAGGTGCATTTTTGCAGAGCTCTTCACCACTCACAGGTGGTTCGCAGTACCCTGCATAGTAGCAAACCTATAAAGCTAGTACTTAGGACTTCACCGATAACACAGAAAGGCTTTGCATGGTGGTACACTTAGGGCAGGTATATAGTATCATACAGCACTAAGATCATAACACTATCTAGTATCTAGCCTTACACTAGACACCGATCATGTCACCCCTGTAAAACCAAGACCCTAAACCATAGTAACCCAGACCTAATACAGGTCCTGACAACATGGATTTACAATTTCCTAATGTCTCTGTGCCAGCTTGGTAGATATTTGAGACAACGTAGCAATTGTCGTATGTACTCGGACAACCTTGTAATCCTTAAAGAAACTAACACAGCATGTGACAGATATCCATATACAATGTTCTTGAGGCAAAAATCTTGCTTACAAACAAGGTTGTCAAAAACACACACATTACATCCTTCACAAATACTGATCACCACACACATAGCCCTTCTTATGCTTAGGCACTTACAAGAAACCTCTCTAAACATTAATGAACTCATAAGCCATCAAACTGCAATACCTACCCTCAGCAATCACTAAAACACACAACAAAAGCAACACCAAACAGTACACATAAGTCTGAGCTCAATGATTCCCCCCAAGAGCAAAGCTCATAAGGCAAGTAAATACTTTACCTAGTACTCTTGTCATAGGGGATTCTATTGTACAGCACACATATAGTCCTCTCACTAGGCTTGGCAAGGAGAAGACAATGGTTAGTTGCCCATCTGGAGCTGGCATCTTCTGTGTCACGCACACACTCAAGTCACTGCACCACAGGTACTAATATGATTCTATCACAGTTCATGTAGGTTAAAATGACCTGAGGCATACCTCACTGGAGTACATAAAAAGAGATATTATGGATCTTTCTGAATATGTGTCACAGACAGGTATGTGCCTTTCATTGAGCAGCACTCTGCCTTCATCAAGGATGATGCCATAGTATGAAGAGAAATTGACTATTTTAATAATTGGCTTAGTTTCTGGTGTCACTCCAGGTAAATCCAATATCTATCAGAATGGGAGGACATGGGTAACAGACCACTATCCTTTGCAAGGAATGCTCTGCATTTGTCCCCCTTGGCTTTTGGATACTGGGTTAATCTTTATCCAACCCCTTACAGTCTTTTTAGACAATGTCAAAATGACAAAACTACCAACATTGCAGAAAAATCTCAAAGCACCCCTAAGATATTGATGCTAGAAGCCTAAACAATAGACTTCACTTCATTCAAGCTCTCATTATTGCAGAGAATGTAGACATCTGTGCAGTTACCAACACTTGGTTTAAAGCTGCAGATAGTACACAGGTAGTGGAAGGCTACAGTGTCCTCCACACATTTAGACCAACAGCAGCACAGACAAGAGCTAAATGTAAAGATATCTTAATCTACATTAGCAGCAAATTACAACTCTAGGTTGATCAAACAGGGTGATGTCCTGTAGGGCATCCAAGTCTAAGTCTCCATAGACAAAGTTCCCCACCATGTACTGCTCAACTGCAGGTCACCCTCTATCACCCATGAAGCTCACAACTCTTACCTAGACCTACTAGAGGTGCTCAGTATCCAAACAATTACCTTATTCATGGGAGACTTTAACTACCCCTCTATAGACTGGCTTGTGTACACTGCCTCTAACTCACAGACACATTTCCTAGACTTTATCAACGCAAACTATTGGATATAGTACTCACCAACATGGAAGAGTGTTGCACTCTGCCTGTGTCACATCCTCATTAGTGAAGTTGGACCACAAAGCTGTATCTGTATCCTTTGAAATAAAAATCAAAGCAAAAAACTCAATTAAACCCGTAAGAGTTACAAACCATACTAAAGCAACTACATCCTATTAAGTAACAGTTTGTCAAAATTCATGGTTCCCCTAAACCACAGAACACAGCTCCCTATGTAGAATTATTTAAAGAAACCCTGTACAAACATATAAATGGCTACACTGAGGCTGCTGTACCTACCACAAATAAGCCAAGATCTAACACCAAAAGCAAATCACACTGGTGGACTCCTTACCTTAACAGGCTATAAAACAAAAGAATAAAAATCATGGCCAGTATCAGAAAAAGCAACTATCATAGAGACAAGGGCTCTCTGATTCAACCAAACAAGAAACCAATAGGTTTAATAAAGTCCAACAAGGCCATTTACAAGGTCAAGATAGCCTCCCAGGCTAAGAACAATCACAAGGCCTTCTTCAGCTATGTCAGCAATCTTAAAGGTAATACTCAGCAGTGTTCAGAACTTGTGGTAGATAGCACAACCTTCACTGACCAGGGTAAAATAGCAAATCTTCTGGTTTATAAATTTAGGTCTAACTTCGCCCTCCCCCACTCCCCTCCTGTGAAATTCTTTCTAGCATATCAGCTGTCTGCTATCAATAGGGAGCAGGTCCTGGAGGTGCTTGCTAAGGCTTAAACTACTGCTTCAATGGGCCCTCACAATATCCCTTGTTGCCTCCTAGATAGCCTAAAACATGACCTAGCAGGACCACTTGAGGCAGTCTTCAACTACAATATCTAAACAGGTTACATGCTAGATGAATGTAGGGCCCCAACTGTCATTTCTCTTCATAAGAGTGGACCATAAACTTACATGAGGAACTACATCAGTCTGACAAATCTAACATGCAAAACCACGGAGTGAATTATCATGGAAATAATTAACAAGGACATTGGTAACCTACAGACATTAGACCCATCCTAATCTGGCTTTGTTAAAGGAAGGTCTTGCCTACTTAACTGTTAGACTTCTTTGAGAGGGTCACCATGGTTAAGGGTGAGGGGAAATGGTGCATATCCCCTACCTTGTCCTGGCCAAGGAGTCCGATGCAATACCCCACTCAGTAATTGCTCATTAACTCTCAGAACTACGTATAATTCCCTATATAACTTGCTGGATTGTCAGCTGTCTCACAGATAGGACCCAAGAAGTCAGGATCAGTGAGACTACCTCCACCAAGAGACTGATTTCCAGTGGAGTACCCAAGGGCACTATGTTGGGCCTGGTCCTGCTTAGCATCTACTTCTAGGAAGTCAAGGCTAATGTCAAAGGCCTATGGCTCACCAAGTTCACAGATGACTGTAAATTGGCAGCTATCATAGATTCCTCCCACAACACCCACATTCTACAAAAAGGTCTAACACAAACAAATGACTGGTGTGAAAGCCATATTTTAAAACTCAATGTAAAGAAATACATTATAGTGCCTTTTGGGAAAGCATTCACCCGAGTTAATTACTTCATCAATAAAAGCACTCCAGGAACTGATCCAATAGTTAGGGATCTGGGAAACTATGTAGACAGTAGTCTGGCATTCAACCAACACATACCCATGACAGTAAGAAAATCATTTGCTGCCACCCAAATCATAAAAAGGGTATGGCATCAAGGTCCAGGGAAGTAATAGTACCAATCTACTTAGCCCTTACCAGACCAATCATTGAGTACAATTCCCCCTTTTTCTCCTCACCAGGAGAATCTAGGGTATGAAACAGATCACCTTAAGGTCCTATCTCTGTACTTAGTCTCCTATAGGTTACTGATAGGTGATCTATGCACAGCATATAAGACATCCTCAGATCCTGCTATGATAGAACTATTGCACATCCACAAGACAAACAACACCAGAAACACTAGATCCAAAGAACTGAACTTCCTCTGTGACATAAATAGAACCTTATGGAGGGACCGATATGTGTCTCAAAGGATCCCCTCACTATGGAATAAGTAACTCAGCTACATGAAGTGCAGCTCATTCCTGACCTTGTTTGAAAGAAACCTCGCTCACTGGATGGGAAATCACAAATTCACCCCAACCTGGCCCCCATGTCTCTGAGAGAGGTTGACAATAAGGAAATTAATCCACAACTAAAGAGCATCCCACATAACCCTTAGCTACCTCTTTACTAACATATCCCACCATATAGGTGTCCAAGGAACTCTTGTACAAAACTGGGTTGAGTTGCATGGCTAGGCTTATAAAGACTCTGATGATTGTTAGCCTATCATGAGCCTATGAGCCCATGTTGTTTTTAGGGTAACCACCTTTCATCAGGGCAAAAACCAGAGTAAAGCCACACACCCCGCATCACCAGTAACCCCGCCCATCCCACCCCCTCTCCCACCCACATCCCACCCATTCTGTGACATCACGATGATATCACCCGGTGCGGAACACCCTCTTTTTCCATTTCTGCTACCTGCTTTCAGCTGATTTACTATGCTTTTCTGTAAAAAAGCATAGCAAATCAGCTGATTTACAAACTCCGATAGTCTGTTTCCTTTTTGAAACAGAATACCGGAGTTTGCACAGTGTTTTCCTGACTACTGGAGAATCAGTTTGATTTCCAGATAGTCTGGAAAAAAAACGGAGGGGTGGCAACCGTAGTTGTTTTTGGTTCAGTCTATTTCTCCTGGTTTTATCATTTGTTGTTTAGTCATTATTCAAAAACTTTCTTGGGAGAATCTGACAACTACTTGGATGTTAGAGGTGGTAGAGAAATTTGTTAAACATAGGTTTTCTCATACAGCCCTGATGTTGGACACCTATGCTGTCAAGCTCTTGGAATTACAGGAAAAATACCCCCTTTGGTTTCAGCGAGACAGAGGACATTTAGCTTATATTGGCTGTGATTTGATTAATTTGAATTGTTCTTTGTTAATTCAGATATTATCATAGGTTTAGCTTATGTCTTCTTGGTGTGTGTGTGTGTGTGTGTGTGTGTGTGTGTGTGTGTGTGTGTGTGTGTGTGTGTGTGTGTGTGAAAGAATGTTCCACCTGTTGACTGCTATTTTTCTCTTGTGTTTGTCAACATGGCTGAAAAATCAAAAGGCACTACAGGTTTTAAACAGTTCCAGGATTGTGGAGAAAAATGCCAAACTTTGATGGACACTCTTTCTGTGTATATTGTTTGAGTCCAGCCCGTTTGGACCAGGAATATACTGTCATCCAGGCCTTGGTAGAGTGAAAGAATAAGTTAATATTAAAAGGGCTTATCAAGTCTTCATTTGAAGAAACCTTATTCAAGGCTGATTCATCACCTTCTAAAATGGACTCCGGTACCAAAACAAGCCACTCCATGCTGACTTCTCCTTTGGCACTAGTAGCTAAAATCATAAACCTTCCATTCCAACCACTTCCATAGAATTGAAAGCTAAGGATCCTAGACTTTTGGAGCAGACTACCCACTTGGCACCATCCACTTCGGCACCACAAATCTCAGCGCCGGTCTCGTTGACACCAACTTCTGCAGTTTCCTGGTCAGTGCTGACCTCTCCTACTGCACCAGAGCAGACATTGCAAACCCCCTGAGTGCTGAAGTCATACATACATACCCAGGACAAGATATTCAACCTCTATTTACCCCTTTATGGGGCAGCTTCCAGTTCTTTCCGAGAAAGGCCAGAATCCCCTTCTGTGTTATCTGTCCGTTCCTCCAGCAGTCTCATCAAAGCGAATGTTGTGAGGCTGGTGGATCAGCTCCTTGCGGCTAGGGGTCTTTCTGTCTCCTCCCAGACTCCTCTCCCTTCTGGAATTGGGGAGTTTTCTCCCAGGACTCCACTTAATCTTCCTCCTCTAACCTCCTCATAGGGCTTAGACCTTCTCACTCTGATCCCTCAAGTTCTAGCTGCTCTGGTGCCAACAGTCTTTTTGCCTTTGGTTCCAGGATCTGCTCTGATTTTTTCAGTTCCTTCAGAACCAGTGGATTCCTGGGGCTGTGGCTCCATCGTTGGGTCTGTAGGTTTAGGATCATCACCTGCCTTTTATTCAGAGTCATCCTTAACTCTGGGAACCCTGGCAGCTGTAGGCACTTCCTTGGCTCCTGCTTCAGAGGTAGGTCTCTTGGAGTGGGGTATGAACTTGTTTCTGATGTTGTCTTTCTCAGTTCTGGGCTCCCATCTCTCTTTGGCAGGGGGTCTCTGCCTTCCAGGCAATGGACAGGGCACTGGCCTCTACAGGCTCTTAGCTGGCTCCTTCTGTGTCTGAGTTTTATTCCCAGACTCCTTCTTTCCCAGAGCTGCCACCAACCTCCACCTCTGAACAGCAGGCATGTAGGCTGCAAGATCCCTCTGTAAAGAGCCACTCTTCTTCCAAGTCCTCCTCAGAAATTCTCACTGAGGACGCTCCCCAGAAGAAAACATGTAAGAGAAAACACTTAGATTCCCTTGAGGAATCAGTCACAGAAGACACAGACTTCAATGATGGAGAGGGTTCCTCTGGTCACCCCGGAAGATGTTTCCAAAGATCCTCAAACAGAGGGGTAACTGGAAGCCCTGAAACTCTGAGGAGTCAGTGTACTAGCAAGCCTCCAGTGTTTGTCCATCTACTTCTTGGGTGACCCCTCCCTCTGATGATCTCATTAAATTGATTGTGTAGCAGGCTTGGAAGGCTCCTGATTCCATAGAACCAATTCCCCAGAGACCTGACAAAATACTATCTCTTTCTCAGGACCACCAGCACTGGGCAAAAGGGTTATCAGTAGATGCCATGGTGGTGGTGGCAGATACCAAAAAGGAACTAGGTGAGGAGAGTTCCTCTGTTCATCCCCCCAGCTGAGAGTCCAAGGTAATGGACAGATTCAGAAAGCAAGTATATGCTTCATCAACCTTCACTTTAAGGTCTTTGCATTTTTTGGCACATTTCACCAGGCTTCAGAGGGACCTGATCAAGGAGCTATCAGATACCGTAGCAGAAGCTATGTCTGAGTAGGTCCAAGAAAAAGTGTCCTCTCAGCTAGCCAACCTAGAGTCTATTTCCAACTTGTCCATGAGGTTCATAGAGCATGCAGCTGAAGGGTTGACCAGGTCAGCTGGTTCAGGCATTGCCATAAGACGACATGCCTAGATACACTTGTGTGAGTTTGCGGAGCCATTCAAATCTTCCTTCATCAATGCTCCTTTTGACGGATCTTCTTCATTTGGCCCCAAAGTCAAAGAAACTGTAGCCAGATGCGAGAAAATGGAAAGACCCTCTCTTCAGTGGGCACATGTTTTTCTGCTCCCCAACAGTCCTACTCTAGGAATCAAAGGAGCAGAGAGATGTGGTTCAGAAAATACCAAGGGCCTTTTCAGGACACATGGTGGAGGGTCCCTCAGGGCAGAGCGGGGAGATCTAATGGAAGATGCTGACCCTGAGGCAGAAGTGGCCTGCAGAATCAGGGTCCAGAGAATCCTTCTCTGAGCAACCCTAGCAGTGCTTCTGAAAGGGGGCCCAATTGCTTACCTCTGGAAGCAGTCGGGGAAGATTTTCACTGCACTCAACAGTCTGTTGACAAATAACGTCTGATGCTTGGGTGCAGAGGATTATTGCCAGAGGTTACTATATCCCCTTCATCCTTTTTCTGAAATCAAAATGAAGACTCTCCAATGTTCCAGCTAATCAGAGGGACCAAGCAGCCTTAGAGATTCAAAAGCTGCTAGAGAAGAGTCATCCAAGAAGTCCCACAAGACCGGATAGGATTCAGATTTTGCTCAAAGTTCTTTTTAGTGTCAAAAAAGACAGGGGACTTGAGACTGATTTTAGATCTCAGCCTTCTGAACAAGTTTGTTCAGCAAGCAAAATTTCAAATGGTCACAGTTCAGCAAAATTCCAAATGGTCACTGTTCTTCAGTCTATACTTCCCTTTCAAGTCGAAAATGATTGGGTATACTCAGTAGACCTTCAAGACATATATTATCACATAAAAATGGGCAAACAATCCAGAAGGTGTCTCCACTTTTGACTAGGAGACAGTCACTTTCAGTTCAGAGTGCTGCCCTTTGGTCTCACCATAGCCCCCAGGGTGTTCATCAAATGTCTGGCAAGAGTCACAGCTCACTTGAGACTGCATGGATTCTGGGTGTTTCCTTATCTAGATGACTGGCTCATCACTGCTCCCACCAGGGCATTTGCTGCTTCTAGAAACATACTTCATTCTGCACCTGTTCACTTGTCTGGGCATCACAGTGAATCAATCAAAATCTCAGCTAAGTCCCACTCAAAAACTAGAGTTCATAGGAGCTCATCTGAATACCATCTCTTGCATGGCTTTCCCTCTTCTTCACAGGCTACAGAAGATAAAATCCCAAGTACAGGCCAGTCTCTCCAAAGACAAAGCGCCTGCACTTGTAGTCCACCAAGCTTTAGGGTCCATGATGGCAGCCATTATCTTGGTTTCTCTAGCAAGATTCCACATAAGGCTGCTACAATGGCTTCTACCATCCCAATGGTCCATTCTAACCCATCCAATAACATACCCAATTCTTATCACCAGTTGCTGCAAGAAGGACTTATCCTGGTGGATGGAATCTGAGGAAATTCTTTTGTGCTTTCCCTTCATTCTCCCAAAACCCAGGGCCATAGTGACCATGGATGCCTCCCAGATAGGGTGGGGTGGCATTATCTGGGAAGGACAGCTCAAGGCACTTGGTTGCTGATAGAGGCCAACCTGCATGTCAGTGTCCTGGAATTGTGGGCATTGCTCTAAGTGTTGCAAGCCTTTCAGTCTGTCCTCCCTCTAGAAACAATTGCAATTCAATCAGACAACAGGTCGGTGGTCTGGTACATCAACATGCAGAGTGGAACCAAATCTTACCCCTGTATTGGGAAGTTCTCAGAGTGTGGCAATGGGCGATATCCTCCAACTGCTTTCTAATAGTAATGCTTATCCCGAGGGAGCTCAAATGTGATAGTGGACAAACTGAGCAAATGCATTCTCCTGCCTCACATAAGGTCTCTCAATCCCAGAGTGAAGAAGGAGATTTTTCATTGCTGGGGGCAGCCTTGCTGTGACCTCTTTGCATCACCCATGTACAACAAATGCAGCAGCTACTTAGCCCTAATGAGGGTGAGTCCCTGAGAAATGCTTTCCTTCTCAATTGGCCCTCAGGACTACTATATGCCTTTTCCCCCTTCCCTCTCATTCCCCTCTTTTTGAAGAAAGCAAGCAGGTTCTGAAGCAAAGTGATCCTCATTGCACCCTTCTGGCCTCGACAAGTTTGGTTCCCCTTCCTATGCCCTTACCTAATTCACCATCCATGGATTCTGGACCCAGCTTCAGACCTGCTGTCTCACCCACAGGGAATGGTGCACCCCAACCTTCAAAATCTAAAACTTACAGCTTGGTTCCTCCAATTTTGATAGTCACCAGGCAGAATAATTTACCTTCTCTAGTTCAAAAAATTCTACTGGCTTCCCATAAACCATAGACCAGGAAACTCTACCTCAGCAAGTGGAAGGTATTTTCGATTTGGGCATGAAATAATGATCTTAATCCCTTCTTTGCACCAGTGGAGAAAGTTTTGGTATTTTTAGTCATATCTTATCATCAAGGAATTTCTACTTCCACAATTAAGGTCAAGTTAGCTTCCATTTCTAATTTCCATAATGGGTTTGAAGACCATTCACTAATTTCCCATAGATTATATGGTGTATTCCTGAAAGGAGTTTTGCGATTAAAGCCTCTATTTAAAGACCCTCTAGTCACTTGGTATCTGACATTGGTTTTGCAGTCTTTGGTGCTCCTTCCCTTTGAACCAGCATGTCATTTAAAATTTCCCTCTAATAGCCATTACCTCTGCCAGACAAATTTCTGAGATTCAAGCCTTATGCTCAAAACCTCCGTATCTGTTTTTTTCATAAGGATAGAGTTTCACTAAGAACCATAGGTTCATAGGTTAGTACTAGGCTAATTGCCCTTGCAAGACATTTTAAGCTTAGCCAATTATCCCTTGTGAGACTCGAACCCCGCACCTTGTGCTTGTAAGGCAAACACCTTAACGATTAGGCCAACCTCCCAACCCCCTTTCTTTCTAAGGTGGTCTCAGAATCCAATGTTGCCCATTTTTTTTTCACAATTTTTCTAACAAAGGTGAATATTGCTTACACTTGCTGGATGTTCACAGACAATTATGTTTCTACCTCAGCAGAACTGAAGATTCTAGAAAATCTGATCAGTTGTTTCAATCTTTTCCTATCCAACTCTTGGAAAATCTGTTTCAAAAGTTACCTTGTCAAAATGGCTAAGTGTCTGTATTACTTAAATATATAATAACAAGAATCTCAATTTACCTGCGCCTGTGAGAGTGCATTCCACCAGATCAATAGCCATGCCAGCTCTCTTCCATTCCAAAGCTTCCATGGATGAGATATATGTAGCAGCAACATGGGCTACTACACATAATTTATCACTCATTACAAATTGGATCTGGTCTCCAGGGGAAGAGCTTCTTTTGGTTCTATGGTTCTCAGGAATATCCTTCCAAATGGCCACCCAAGACCTAAAGTAGCTGGGGACTCTGTCCCAAAGTTCAAGGATAGATGAAGATTGACAACATCAGATAAAGAAGTAATGTACTTACTATAACATTCCATCTGTGCTGTCGATCTTCATCTATTCTTGACACCCCATCCTCCTTCCCCCTCCTGTTGACTTCCTGGAGGATCAGATGCTTGTCCTGGTGACTTCATCAGGTTTGACCTTAGACATGTCTTCTTTCTTTGGTTGTAAATTCCTTTGTCTTTCTGTGTGGTTGCAAACTCGATCTGAGGTAATATGGAGAGGGGAATTGTGGGTAGATTCTTAGCGCAAGAGTTTTTGGCTGACGCGAGCTGTGTAACAGCCAAGCTGGTTTTGAGGATTGGAATGAAGTACCCAAAGGTCAAGGATAGATTAAGATCCACAACACAGATGGAACATTATGTCCATTACGTCTTTTTCTTAAAATGTTTTTGTAATACTTTGGAACTTTACCCTGAGGGCCTCCACTGAAAATGGGCACCTATCCAGTTAGACTTTTCTGGTAATCAAGTGTCAATAAATAAATAAAGGTCACAATGACAAATATAATTAAGGGCTTGGCACAAATATTCTATCCAGGTGAGAATTAATGTAGATTGAATGCATGTGTAGAAAGCAGGCATTCTTTTTTGTATATATTGATGTTACCTTGGCATATATATAGATTTGCTAGATGGTGGAGTAAAACCCTCCACCTTGCAGGTTAGGGAAATGTTTTGCAGATGAGGAGGAGTGAAAGCAGCAGGTAGGAAGGGGAACAACAGATAAATAATGAAAATAGACTCCTACATGGAAATTTAAATACTTGTTATACCAAGGTATTTAATTTATCCAGCACTATATTTCAGCCTATGCCTATTAGTTTGTTGCAATCAGCGTTACATTTTATACCAACTAAAAGAGGTGAAATAAGTAAGAATTTTTTTGAGCTGAGAATTTTTGCAAGTAAACTGAACTTAAACTATGCTTTGAACAATTTTAATTTGACTGCCTCTGTGCTTAGAAAGCCTTCTACTTTTAATCCATTGTTAAATAGTACTTTAAAAGTGTTTGAGACTGTTTGTGAGAAAGAGATTAGTAATTTGTTAAATAACAAAAATAAAAATGCTTGGTTTAATTTAAGTGCAGTGGAAATAGCAGCACTTAAAGAATAATTCAATGATTAGATTTATGAAGACTGATAAGACTGTGGGGCATGTGATAATGGATTAGGACACCTATATTAAATCTATGATAAATATGATTAAGAATATTTGACTACCTGCAGTATAGCTGTGTACAACTGTTATGAGGGCATTTTCAATTTTTTGCATAGATTTAGAACTTTAACTTTTTTAAGATAGAAAATCCAGTTATAGTTTTCTTTTTGGAATTCCCAAAATCCACAAAGACCCTGTTAACCCAGCCTTCAGACCAATTGTGTCAGTCCCCAACTATGAGACTGACAGTATTTCTTTATTTTTAGATTTTGTTTTAAACCCCATATTACAGAGATTGTCCTCATACATTAAAGATTCCTGGGAATTTTTAGAAAAAAATGGTATATTCAGTGCTAATGTTTACAAGTATCCCCCACAAACAAAAGGTTATGTTAAATCCTTTTAAGCAAGTTTTCTGAAACTACAAATGAAAATATTAATTTTTTATTGTATGTTAGTAGAATTTTTTTTTTTTTTTGGGGAGAGCAATTATTTTTTAGCAAATAGGTTAAAAAGCCAATAAAAGGGGTGGTGATGGGGTCAGCATGGTGGTGATGGGGTCAGCAGTAGCCCCACCCTTTGCTAATATTTTTATAGGATAGTGGGAATATCTTGTTTTGACCACAAGTATGTCATCTAGTGTAATTATATATTACAATAGGTTTGTTGATGATTTATTTTTAGTCATAGAAGAGACCACAGATGATTGTATTTCTCTAATTAACCTACTGAATCAAAAATCAGAATTTTTGAAGTTTATTATGGGAGATTTTAGAATTAAGGTGATTTTTTGGGATGTCACAGCTAGTTGAAAGCAATAAAGTAATAGTCTTGAAAGTTATATTCACAGAAAGAACACAATTTGCAATAACTATCTGCATTATTGAAGCAATCACCCCCTTTTGTTAAGAAAAACATCCCCAGGGGCAATATATAAGAGCATGAAGAATGACCACCAGTGATTAGAAATTTGAAGAAGTGGAGCTTATTACTTTTATGTTTGTTGCTAGAGGTTATAATAAAGAAACCCTTATACAGACAGCTCAGGAAATTAATTCAAAAAGAGATACAAATTTTCATCCCATTCTAGTAAAATCTTTTATTAGAAATTATTAACAACAATACAGATAATTTGGATGTAGATAGAACTACAGCATATTGTACAGAGACATCTGTATATAGTCAGGCCATACGATCTATTATAACTGGGATTTTGAAAATATTAGCAGGTAACCAAGATTTGTTTAAAGTTATTGGTAATATACCTAGATCTGTGTATAAAATCACTTGTAACTTTAAATATATGTTACAAAATGTCACCACGAAAATATCTACACTGGGATCCCTTTCAAATAAACCAAGAGGGATGCATAAATGTTGGGGGTGTTCTATTTGCTGGTATGTTCTAGAAGGACCATAAGTATTTTTAAAACATGTTTCACATATAAAAGTGCCAGGAAGATTTAACTGCAAATCCAAAGGTTTAGTTTATATAAATGTGTGCTCAGGATGTAGTGCTTATTACATTAGGATAACTACAAGATGTTTGGAAAAACAAATTGAAGAACATAACTACTCTGTTTCAAGGATGAAAAATAAACTTTACGAGCATATCCAGCAGTTCACCAAGTGTAAACAAATGTATTTTCTGTCCTTGAGCAGGTACCTCAGAATTTAAAGGGTGGAAACTATAAAAATAAAGTACTACAATGAAAAATTATCTGGCAGTTAAGACTGGGGCTGGACACATTTCCTGGTCTTAATGAGACAATAAATATTAAATGCTTTTTAAAGGACAACAGGATACATTTATGCAAATAAGTCTTTTTAAGATTATTTTATAGTTTTATACTTTTATAAATATTAAAATCTATAATATCACTATTTTTCTTTATCTTTAGAAAAAGAAAAATGGTTTTAACCTAAGTATAGGTGCTAATTGATTAATTAAATGATTTACTGGTTCTAGTTGTTTATTGGATAGTATGCTGTATACAAGGAACTGACTTTTTAATGTTTTTTTTTTATTATTCTGATGAAGTCTTCTGAAGAAAGCGTTACATAAAGCCATTCTACACTAATTTTGAGTCATCTCTATAGTATCTTTGAGTGGCTTTTTTTTATAATGTTTATTTGGTTTAGTGGTTACAACTTAGAAATGCATTTTATAGCTTTGTTTTTTTAAATATCTATTGTTATTCTATATTAGTTCCTTTTCAAGAGCAGTTAGAACTAATATTATATTGGCTGATAAACTACAGGAAGATGTAGGGATTGCAAATCACTTTGACTATGAATTCACTACTACTTTTTTAACCGCAACTCCAAACCCAGGTAATATTTTTGAAAACAGAACATTTTTAATAGCAAAGCTTTTTTTAATAAGCTTGACCTTTTACAGCGGCAACCCAGGAGCACTGCCTCATTAAAGAACTTCCTTAGAGTCACACAGTAGGCAAACAACAGTGGAAGGAATCAAGCACTGTACCCTAGGTTATAGGAAACAGCTCAAAGCCTTTATTCCCTGTACAACTTCTATGTAAATCTCACACTTATGAAATACACTTTAATGCATGATATGTTATTAACTTAATTAGCCATGAATTAAATTAGTTTGAACTATCTTTGTTAAATCATGGCTAAATATTTTGTGCCTAGAAAACAAACTAATTCAGTTAAGACTGTATGTGATTTTAATCATATGTCAGAACAGTAAATTTATACTTTGTCATGTTTCTATACCTTAGACTAGTAAATGCTTCAAAAAGAAAACTGTTGTTAATCTTTTGCCCCAGCCATCTGTGTCAGTATTTGAGAAAATATGTGCTGAATAATTTAGGAAAGCTTTAGAGAGCAATAGTGAATAACTTGTAGCTTTACTTGAGCAAAATAAGTCACATGAATGCAAAACAGTGGGCATTGTGATTATGAACCAGTGATTATTTGTCAATTTGCACAGTGCATTAAGGCTATGAGCTGTTAGTGATCTGCTTCCTGTTATCCAGGGTTTGATTCCTTTATCCTCCATTTGTCTTAGACACAGATAGAAAAATAGAGGATAAGGGAATCAAACCCTGGACCATATTGTGACAGTGCTCCTGGTTTGAGTCTGAAAAAGATCCATGAAGATCACTGCTCTACCCCGCTTAACAAATGAAATGAAATACTGATGATTATGTGAACAAAATTAGATTATGTTAAGTGTCTGACAGTTATCCTAAGGTAGATAAACACTTAATTTGCCTCATCTATTATCAGATTAACTTAGAATTAGATTTTCTACTCCTGTGGGAATATAACTATAGTTTTATACAATTGTTTTAGAGATGAGCTTCCAAAATCAGGTTATTTTTTGGGATTCCAAAAATGCATAATAATGTTAGGATTCTTCTTTTTAGGCCCATTATGACATCATCTGGGTTTAAAGCTGAATTTATTAGCATTTCCCAGGTTGAGATATTTATAGATGATGAGAAGAAAACTAGAGCTTATGTGTTAAACAGCTGTCATTTTTAGATGGTGTAAGAAAATTAAAACATAGTACTTATTATTATTTAGGAACTATTGATGCTGAGTCTCTTGACTCTATTATTTCATTAAAAAGGTACAAAACTACTGATAACTTTTCTAAGTGTATTTTCACTAACAGAAAGATTGCATTGTTGATGCCTTAACCAGACTATTATTAAACAACACCATTTTCATAGTAAAACAAACAAACAAAAAAAGATTTACACCAACAGATGGTGGGCATAGAAATGAGGGCAAGTATGACACCTTCCTTTGCAATTTAAATGGCAC
The DNA here is from genome assembly GCF_019279795.1 of Protopterus annectens. Classification (NCBI taxonomy): domain Eukaryota; kingdom Metazoa; phylum Chordata; order Ceratodontiformes; family Protopteridae; genus Protopterus; species Protopterus annectens. The sequence continues at coordinate 720,860,608 of NC_056746.1, read as the reverse complement.
ATTGATAATTGTCATTTAATGAAAAACACTGTTTTATTCAAACATTTCATTGATTATAATTTTGTTGTATGGAATGGAAGAGAGGGTGAATTTAATAATTTTATAATACAGCAAAATTCTACAACTGATATTTTGTAACATTTAAATTATAGTGGGCAAAACAATGTTTTATGTTACCCTGAAAGCTGATGACATTAGTTGCAAATTACAGTATAAATCTTTTCAAAATCATTGTTTATTAATTTATATTTGCATGGAGCTACTGGACATCTGATGCATGTTAAAAGGAGCATGATTAATGTACAAGACATAAGAATTTCCATACTTATTCATTGAAATACTGTTTTAATGAAAACAAATGTACTGGAAGAACAGGGTATATGATGCTACGTATGTGCATAACAATATAGAAGTTGTAAGAAATTAGAGTCATAATGGTTCTACATCATATCTGAAAAGGTACATAGTAGTGATAATACTGAAGCAGGTAAGAAAGACAGATATTCTGTAGGTTGTATCTTAAGTTATAATTTGGATATTCATGGAATTAAACATGATATTTCTGAAAATTGGAAAATTATTCAAGGTAATCGAAAACTATTTAAAGTTTTAGGGGCAACCTGGTTGTTAGTACAGTGATAATTGAAGTCATCTTAACAAGTAGGTAAAGTAGTAGACAGTGCAACAGGCCGAAACATTGGTAGATATGGCGGAGACTTTTGCAAGACATGCAGATACATTAATACAAACAAAAGTAATATGTGAAATACTATGAGTAGGAGTTTCAGTTTTAATGACAGAGTCACTAGTAATCTGGAAAAAGCATCAAATTGCGTGAATGTTATATGTGGTTTATTTTGTAAAAGGAAAAACATAAGAGTATCATCAGCCAGAAGATTAGAACAGAAAATGCAATTACTTTATGAACATTTTATAAAATAAGAAAATGTTAAGAAGTTCACATTTTTGCAATGGATTTTATTCATAAGACTTCAACAGTTAAGAATATAAATCCTTTACTGAAAAATAAATATTTAATTTGGCTGATTAAATTAGATGCTGCCTTTCCACCAGGACTAAAAGAGACAGACCCCCAGATTCACTATCCTTCCATGCAGGACTAGCTTAGTCCTGCATGGAAGCGGCCATTTAGGAGCAGGATGGCAGAGCGCCATACATATTAATAAAGGTGTGCTGCCTGAGCTCCTAAACTTACACAGAGCGTGTACAAGTGCAGGTGGCATGTCTGAGAGCAGAGCTCCCAGAATATACATGCCCCTGCAATGAAGAACAACAAAGTATGAATAAGAATGAGTGAGACCGCTCATAGGTGTTCGCATACCCCCTGCAACATCCCCCATGTTTACAAGAGGAATAGTTAAACATAAAATATAAAGAATATTTTTTTATGAAACAGATTAAATTTAACCGTAGTTGCGCAGGTTTGCCCATCGCTTAGCTATGGTTAATGCAACTTAAATAGCATAACAGGATAAAAAGCAAGATATATGCAAATGAAGCAGTACAGCGATAGTGTAGTGGGCAGAGCATTCGCGTTATGAGCAATCATTCCCAGTTCGAGTCCCACTCCAGTACAATCCATTTTCCATGTCAAATCACTGTATGACCAATTTATTTTGTTGCATAACCTATGGCAACATATATTTATAACATGTATGTATTTATAACATATATTTGTGAACTGGAGTACTGCGTTAAATGCAGATGTGAGGTGTCAGTGTCATAATGTTGCAAAGTCCACAGATAATCACAAGTGCCCCATACAGTATATGTACACAGGAATCAGGCATACAAATGGAAGGTAAAATGTGTAATGAATGATAACTCCATACAGTTTCCAAATCCACCACCTTCCCAAGAACCATTAGACATTACTGTCTAAATTAGTGCGGTGATAAGCAGGTGTAAGCAATAATAAGCGGGCTATGAACCAGGAGGCCCATGGATGTCGCTTGGACCGGTTGCGACGCGAGGCAGGTTAGTAATACTCTTGCATGTACTGTCATAGGAAATAAGTCTAAAAGTAGTAGTAAGTTAATTGCCTGTATAAAACTTGTATTGTATAAGGCATGTACTGCATATACAAGAGAATATGGCAGGAAGAGTCTCATATAGGTTGTATGTAAATAAAAGCATAATAGTCTGACAACAAAGGTCTAACTGCTGGACTGCATGTGTTTACTCTGGTGTCATATGGTAATGCAGATTTGCAATCACTTAATAGTACTCTTGTATTAAGCACTGTTACCCACACTGTGCTACATAAATAAAATGTGAAGGAATGTTTGTATATGACTGGTGTAATCTCAAGAGGTCATAAAGTACAACTGAGAGAAAAATAGACAGATTGCTCCCACAGGGATCTCAGATAAGAACACTGTGCCTAGAAATAAAAGATTGATATCCTGTACTGGTACTATGTACTCTGTTATTGTATGGCATTGTGAGGGTTGCAATTGCTCTGAATAATAAGGTATCACTCATCACTGTCACCCACACTGTGCTACATATTATAACTGCCTGGGAAATCCTGTATAAGAGTGTTGTTATTCACTAAAGGTTTTAGAAGGCAATAGTTGAAATATGTCCCAGTTCACCTGCATGTGGTCAAGACATGCCTAGAGTCTTTGCAAAAACAGATGGACAGGTATGTGGATAACATCAACCTGGAATCTAGGAGTATGTGTAGAAGCAGTTAGTGTTAACAAACAGTTCCTCCACAGGTATACCAGGTAAGAGGTGTATAATGCAGGTAAAACCAGTTCATGTATATAGGTGTCGACAGCCATACCACTGTCCAAAGTAAGGCAGAAGGGTAGTATACTAATACTTGTAAGGTACAGACAACAGCACTGACTAAGAAAGTAATGCGAACAACAGGGATATACTAGTTGTTATCTGACATCTCCCCACCCCCACCATATCTGCAACAATGAACTAAATACCCAAATCAATTGGTATGTGCTGACTTAACTCTAATGTTGTGACGTATGTCCTATTGTTCAATAATTATTTAAATCGGTTTCTATGCATCTGCTATGTTGAAATACTCCCACATTGGTGGCATAGTGCCATCAATGTACCTGCATGCTGTTGTAATTACCACTGTGGTCCCATAAATGCATGTGTTCTGTTTGCTATGCAACTGTTCCATATCTGCTGTTTGGTTTAATGGGAATATCTATGTATGCTGTTATACCAAATTCTGGAATGTGTTGACTATTACTAACCCACATATGTTGATAAAACTTAAACACCATAGCACGTATGGGAATGCGGGTCCCAGTGGACCCACCTGTCCCACGTCAGTGGGCCTTGGCACTGGACACCAGCACGTCTGGGGCCCAACACAGGACCTCCTCGTCCATTGGTCCTGCACCACCTTCAGTTGGAACCATCTCAGGGGATGGGCCTCACCCCCCTGGTAGGGAACATGGACAGGAACCTGTCACCCATTGCCAGATCTGGGTCATGGTGTGTAGCGAGCTCAACAGGGAGTTTGGAGATCTACTATGCCAGCTTGAGGGCCATGTGTTGTGACTAGAGGGGTGGCCTGGCTCTCTGACTCAGCCCAAGCACAGCCACTTTTGAGGCTGTGAAGGTGCAGTGGGGACTGCCCATGGGTGGGGACCTCACTCCCACTGTTTCTACTAGGGGGCTCATGGGCTTCTGAATTCCCAGTACCCCTCCCTATCAAGGTGCTTACCCCCGCATGTGTCATATACTGCTCCTGTATGCATCTTGTGTGTCTTGTCTCTTAACCTACCTAACCTACCTCCTGAAATATACCTACTATCCACCCCAACATTCCACTCTCAACTGAAAAAAAAAAGAACCATCTGTTTCCCAAAAAAAAAAATCTCACCCCATACATAGCTGTCCATTTTGCACATGTTTCCACTGGACACATGTAATCTGGTCTAACTGGCTTACCAACATATTATTGTTGTCCTCACCCTTCTATCAGGGGTCCGAGTGTCCAAATCTATCTCTAAATTCAGTGTATATGCACAGCTGTTGCTGTAGAAGAAATGGGCAGCTATGGACCTTCTCTACACCCATCCTGCACATCCCGAGCTATTTTCCCTACTGTCTTTCCCACTTTGTGCTCCTTTATCACCACTTTCCTATTAACCCTTTTTTCTTTTCTTTGAAAGAAATTAGAGCAGGGGTAAGCAGGAGTAAGCACTTTTAAGTAGCAGTAAGCAGGTTTAAGCCTGTTTGCATGGCTGTAAGAAATACCTACACAACTTAAGCAATTTAGAAGCTAACTGAGTATAAGAAATGGTAACCGGAAGTTAGCAGTGCTTACCTCCATGCAAACCCACGCAAACCTGCTTACAACTGCATAAAAGTGTCTTAACCACGCTGTATCCAACGGCCCTTGTTCTGCCCAGCAACAAATTAAACAACCTCTGCAAGGCTCACACCCAGGACCCTGCACACCATAGCAATTTACCACTAAGCCATGTCAAATATACAGAACCCTGATGTTTTTACAAACATATCATCCAGCACAGGCATTCAACAAAAGAGGAAATGTATTTAAACATGTAGATGTATGTGTGTGTGTATATATATTTATATCTAAATAGATATATACATATCTATATATACAGATATGTATACACACACACACACACACATATATATATATATATATATATGTGTGTGTGTGTGTGTGTGTGTGTGTGTGTGTGTGTATATATATATATATATATATATATATATATATACACACACACACACACACACACACATATATATATAAATATCTACATTTTATATATATATATATATATATATATATATATATACATATATATATATATATATATATATATATATATATATATATATATATGTATATACAGATATATATCTATAGATATAAAAGAGAACATAAATACATATATGACCACAGGCACCGTTTACAGGAGTGAGGGGGCCCAAGCAACATATGTCTTGTACGTATTGATATCCTCCCCCACAGCCAAACAGGCCTGCCCTGCAACACAGTACCAACTGTTGCAAGTCCCATAAGCAGGACCTGACACAACATGGACACAAGATGTTAACAGTAATCCATCCCACCTGTATGATGTTAGGCTGATATCAATAACATATCATGCAGTACAGTCTGGCTACCATAGGGAATGTACAATGTGGAAGCAATAAACATTCCTAATATACATATATTCAGACACATATATGCAGATACCTACATATATATATATATATATATATATATATATATATATATATATATATATACCCATATATATGCAACTACACATACACACACAGAGATATGCATAGGAGGATACATATTTAGAGGTTGCACACCATACGGAACAGTCAGTATGCATGCCTACAGTTGCCACCTTACCATCAGGACACTGTATGAGTCACCCATACAAAAGACAATTGTTGCCCGAAATATATACCTTCAGAGAGGTCAAAGGATATAGCACCACACACAGGTTTGAATACACGAGAAAGCTTTATTTGTGTACTATTACAGTTGTATATGCCATGCCATATAGCTGTTTAGACTCTGAAATGCATATAAACAGACTAATGCAACTCTCAAACAGATAAATTAATACAATATTCCTGAAAGCATTACATATGTTGCTGTCCAGGCCAAGGCCTTCAAATAGTACAACAGTAAAGACAGACAGGGCCATGGGATAACAATCAATCAACAGTAACTAATGAAGATGTATAGTCCAGCAGCCTCTATCTACACTCTCTACACAATCCCTAGGGAGTAAAGACCTCAGATGACACAATGGGATGTATCTGTTACATAACAAGGCATAACTGAAACCATCACAATCACACTGACAAACAAAACAATCTGGTTGGCAGGAAGCAGTAGGCCTGCATTTACCTAAGGCTGATTGTATGTTAATGTACAGTCAGATACCTTAAGGCAGCTTACACCTGATATCCCTCACATGTTGTAACAGCCTAGGTTAGTTATGGTGCGTCCCCCCAATAGACTGACATACAGGGTCATATACCCTGTTACATACACTGGCCTCTGGACTGCATAAGGCACACATGTATTGTGCAGATGAAGCCCACACATTTATGGCCCCAACCCCACAATATGTGTTCGGGCCACAACAGCAGTGGAATGATGGCAGGAATAGCAGCATGACATACTCACAGGCCACTACATAACAACCCTTGACAGCATGTCATATGGACAAAGCCTGGTATGTAGATGGATGACAGAGGCTGGAACACAGGCCCATATGTGAAATAGCGTTGTCATACACTAAGCAAAGTGCTGCTGTTACAGGATAGTCTGCAACATACCCTTATTCAGGAATATGAAGTCAGGAACACAAATTGTTGTAGCCATGTACTGATATCAATCAACACACACACAACCAGTGATATATCTGACACAAAACCTCCGTGGTGGACAGGCAAAACATAAAACACACACACCTCTGGCCATCAAGTGGATATGCACACAGCTGAGAGCTATGCAGACATGTTAAATTAGTATGTACACACAAACCATGTAACACTGGTGCTATGCAATACATATAACAAAAGTACTCTCACTCGTTTGTAGCCATGGAACCTCATACAAATATGTAGCTGGCCTGAGTGTGCAAGTCTTCTTGTAAGAGGTATTGCTACCTGTTGTCTGTAACACTGCTGGCCACACACAGGAAGGGTGTCCACCATACAGAAAGGTAAAGGGTCCAGGCCCACATGATGTAGAGATTTATAGCAGTGGGCTGCCATGACAGTGGTAATTGGAAGTACTACACAGCATGTTTCATACATCTAGCAAGTGGAAGACACTGATTCCTGCACTGAGGTGGTTCCACCTGAAGGTAATGCTGGACCAGTAGATGAGGAGGCCTCAGGATGGGTCCCACATATGATGTGGCCTGGTAACATGGCTGATGAGGTTGGAGAGATAGTTCTGCTGGAAACTATTCCCTAATCATGCTATTGTATCACTGTTATAGAACATATGTGGGTAGTAATAGTCTACACACTCCTGGAACATGTCCAACAGCATGCATAGATATCCCCAATAACACAGAATATCAGATGTGCAGCAATCACATAGCAAGCATATCACATGCATATATGGAACCATAGTGGCCCTGACAAGGGCATGCAGGTAAAATAGTCTGTAACAGGCCAGCAATGATAGTGTCCACACAGGGAACATGGCTACAAACACATAGCACAAAATGTGGTACATTACAATATATGTCCTACTGGTAGGTAAGCTGTAGCCATATCTATTGAGTTGTATGAACAGTTTGTTGTTGCTGATATGGTGAGGGATGACATAGATGTGTATTAAGAACTATGGTAACCTTGCTGTATGAGTTGCTCAGACCTGTTTGCATCTTTATGTCTTTCAGGCAAGATGTCCCATGACTGCCAACCTGAGTATTCAGTGGCAGAAAACGAGATTGTGCTGAACTAGCTAATCCAGCACTATCCTGTCCTGTTTGGCAGGGTCACCCATGAGCAGCAGGAGTGGACCGCACTGTGGAATGACCCAATCCACAGGGTCAATGATGTCGGCCTGCATAACCGCAGTTATGAGCAAGTCCGGCATCATTGTTCTGACCTGCTTTGCAATACCCATCCTTGTGCTGTTGCAGTCCGGGGGGGATCACCTCACAAAAGGGAGGGGTCATACCATCCATCCCCCCCTGACATGTGTTGAGGAGCTCCTCACCAGCCTTGTGGCACCTGCCCATCCGCACACCCAACAACAGGCAGACACCATTGTGGAGGTGGATGCCACCCACACATCGGCTGAAAAGCATGCAGGTAAGGCCACAGGGCACATCAGTAGACCACAGTTGCATATGCATCCTCATCTGTACAGGTAGATAATGCATATCTGACATGTTATATATATATATATATATATATATATATATATATATATAGATATATATATATATATCTATATATAGTTTGTTGCTGCATAGTAGTAATAAACAGATGTGCATATGTGGTCATATTGTGGACTTGTACTGTTGATGTACTGTAATTCTGCACCCACCCTGTAGCAATGCCACAGCTGTGGCCACTGACATCACATCTCCCACAATCTTATGTAGGTCCCTCTGGTATACTACCAAGGCAGCAGCCTGTAGCTGGTGAGTATAGTTTATATCGATGCTTGCTAATTCACCGGGCATGTAATGGCTATGGTATATTCCATGCACACATCTAACACACCTATCCATAATACATGCTGTACATGTTCATGTATTGTTGCTGTTAAATGCACTGCATCACAGTGGTGATCATGATGGGGTATCAGAAGGGTATGTCAGACATTTGCAAGATAACTAACATCCTGTCATTGCAAAATGTGTCCACAGAGATTAACATAATGATTAACCCACACACACCTACATACACTGGGTCATGACACAGTGTGGTCCGATGCCTGTCTGTGGTATGGGACATGTGTGCATCTGGCTCTACAGACATGTGAGCCAATAGGGTACCATACACTGGAGCAGCATGTAACAACAGATAGAACAGGACCACGGACAATGGCATCTACCACAGTCTGTGCACAGCCCAAGGAACGTATGTGCAATACACATACTGTCGACAATCACCATAAGTACACAGACCCCATTACTGTACACACAACCACAAAATGCCCAAGTTATGTCCTCATAAAAACCTCCCACTATACATAACATGTCTAGCAGTCTGATATCTGACTGGCTTGTTATCAGGTATGATGTCAATAAATTATGGTGTACAGTACATATGCACCTCTGACTGCATGACATATGTACAAAGATTGACAGACTTGTGTCTGGAGCTACAAACACTGGCCCAATATTGGCATGTTGCTGTGATAACCTCATACATTTACTGTCGTACCAGGGTTTGTTGTGACACATGTCCTATGAGGGATATGAAGTCAGTAACTCTCATGGCTGTCACCATGTACTGACTACAATCCTCACATTATGCTTCTGCAGTTCTCAGATTGGTGTTCTGTGAGTAACACCAGAAACAAATGGCTCCACACACTTCCCAGTTTGCAGATATCCCTACAAATGGGATTTTCCTCAAACACATAACACTGTCATGACAGGTATTAAATCATGTTGACCAGCCATATCCAAACAGACAATGTTAAACCAACATTACTCCACATACAGAAGAGCAACACTTACATTCTGTAATAATGTCTGGCACATTCCCCCTCCAGTCTGTTAGCCTCTTTCGACAGTGTAAGTTAGAGGTAAATCCCAATACCATCTGTGATGCTGTTTACCAAACACCAAATTTAGGTCCTGCTCACAGTGAATGAAAAGCCCCAACACCAACATGATGTTCCTAGATGTTGAGTGTGTTCCCATGCAATTGCCTATAGGAATGTCACCACAGCTGTTCCACATGCAATCAGTGAGAGGGGGACTGCAATTCGTGCAGAGGCCATCAGCTGATCATGAGCATCACTTACAAAACACAAGGTGCTGCCTAAGCAAATCAGGTGTAATTCTCCATATTCACCAGAGAGGGTGTGAGAGAGAGACAGACAGAGACAAAGTAAGTCAGGGAGGAGGTGGGAAAGGAAAAGCTAAGCATGTTTGTGCCACATACCTAGCAGTACATGGTTTCAAACCCCTGACTGACTATGTATCACTAGTACATGTCTGTGTAGTTATTGCATGCGCCACATAGCTTACATGTTGGGGAGCTTTCCAAAGGTATATCTGATGGTGAGTGACATCTGCAACAGTGATATAGTAGCGATAAGGTAGGTGTAGTACATGTGCCTGCCAACATGAACAGGTGTCAACATCAACACAGCCACACTCTCACAGGGACTCACACACATTGACACACTTGGCAGGGTCGGGAATAGACTTCCTAACTAGCTAGTTTGTCACACTAAAGTAATGCACATGTCTCACATGCACCACAGTGGTATCCGGATGTTATATGGGCAGAGGGTTTGTGAAGGTGTCTGTCATTAGACAGCATACATCATTAGGCCAGTGGGAGTTGTAGTGAGTGTGAATTGTGTTGAAAGCATCTTACTCCACACACACAGACACAGGGTGTCAGTACTGACATGCTGGGTGCATCGCTTTATGGGTGTGTAGTGGTTGACTGTGCCAGAAGGCTATACAAGGCTAGGAGAAGGGTATACCTTTGCATCAGGCTACATGACAATGGTCTGCAGTGTGGCTCAGGGGTGTAGTTTCTGGATGGGCCCACATAGGTGGGTAGTGTATCCACCATCCAGTCACCTGAGTTACTATTGCGTGTGGTCAGTGCATTGCAATGCCTGCCATTTATGTGTTCTATAGTCCATGACATGGACAATGTCTGAGATGTGCACATGCCCCACATGCATGTTCAGTGACACGTGGTACCGTACCTGGGGTGCCTGGCCCATGTTGTATACACAGATTGTTATCATCAGATGTGCTAGTCCTAGCCTCGTGAGGTGGTAACTGGTAATGGACAGCAGGTTGACCCTGCACCTACATTGATAGCATGATGCAGGTATTCCCTGGTGTCAGTGGCATCTGTCCATACAGGGCATGTGTTTAAGGCATGGCATGTCCTTTGTGGGTCACATTTGATGGCACCACAGTTGTTGCAGGTGTCCAGTGGGGAACATAGTGAAGGTGCACTGTCTGCAATTATGTGCCTATTGTAGTGATGGGACAGGGTGCCATGCCATCTGTAGTCCACTGCAATCACACCATGGTTACTATCTGTGGGCAATATGTAGGGTACTACCAACATAGTGGTTGTTGCCTAGGCAAGTATGGTTGTGAATGAGACATGGGTTGAGAGTGTTCTCTGGGTAATACAAGGGTTGCTTACTTTGTTCGCCAGGCCTTGATGTCACATGCAGGGGTATGGATTGGCACCCCATTCTCTCAGCTATTTGACTTCTGTTATCCTTGTAAGGTGGACATTGTAACATATAATAGGCCCACCATATAAGAAATTTGCAAAACCCGCTCCACAGTGAGTCTGTTTGTTACACACTCACAGTCACCTCTACACAGGATACAAATGACAAACACAAACACACACACAGTTGCCATGTCTCGGATTAGAGCTCCTACATAACTAGTTTATCATACTACAGCATTACGCAGTTATAGGACATGCCATGCCAATTACTGGAGTATTCCTTCCCCAATATTTCACTGGGAATGACATCAGCAGGCTTGCCAAAGAAGGGCAATAGAGGTTGCAGTGACTGAAAATGGCCTCAAAAGCATTAATCCCTACACAGTCAGACACACAAACATCCACACTTGCCATGTCTGGGAATAGAACCCCTACCAAACTACTATACCACACTACACTGTTAATGGACGCAACATGGAGATTACTGAAGTACTCCTTCCCGAAAGGTGTATTTCACTGGGAATGACATCAGCAGGCTTGCCAAACAAGGGCAATGGAGGTTGTAGTGTCTGTGAATGGCCTCAAAAGCATTGCTCCCTACAAAGACAAACAAACACACACAAACATCCACACTTTCCTTGTCTGCGAATAGAACCCCTACTGAACCATCATATCACACTACATCATTATGCTGTCATAGGACACACCAAGGAGATTAGTGGCTACTCCTTCCCCAAAGGTGTATTTCAAAGTGAATGACATCAGCAGGCTTGCCAAATGGGGGCAATGGAAGTTGTAATGACTGTGAATGGCATCAAAAGCATTGGTTCCTACACAGACAAACACACACACATCCACACTTGCCATATCTAAGAATAGAACCCCTGCCAAACTACTACATCACACTACAGCATTTCACTGTTATAGGACACACCATAGAGATTAGTGGGTTACTTTTTCCCTGGAGGTGTATTTCAAAGTGAATGACATCAGCAGGCTTACCAAAGTAGGGCATTTGAATTGTAGTGGGCATGATTAGCCTAAAATGCATTGCTCCCTAAACAGACAGACATACACGCACACACAATTTCCATCAGGGACTAGAATTCCTACCTAATTAGTTTAACACACTACAGCATTACGCAATTATAAGATGCACCATAGAGATTATTGGGCTACTCTTTCTCCAAAGGTGTATTTCAAAGTGAATGACATCAGCAGGCTGCCCAAAGTAGGGCATTTGAATTGTAGTGGGTGTGACTAGCCTAAAAGGCATTGCTGTCTACACAGACAGACACACACAATTTCCATGTCTGGGACTATAACTCCTACCTAACTAGTTTAACACTCTACAGCATTACGCATTTATAGGATGCACCACAGAGATTACTGGGCTACTCCTTCCCCAAAGGTGTATTTCACAGTGACTGACATCAGCAGGCTTGGCATAGTAGGGCTATGGGGCGGGCAGTGTGTGTGCATGGGCCATAACCCATTCATCTAGAGATAGACACACCACCCTCAGGCACACACAGTTTTATATTTCACAGGTACTTGTATACAACTGCTAGATGACTACTGCCTTGTACAGTCATGATGCACAGTTAACACTAGCACCAGAGAATCTATAATATTTGAGGGATATCAGTGGCTAATTTCTATGCTGAGTGACATTTACACATCATGTGGTTGTGGCCATTTGGCTGTGTGCTGGGTGGGACAGGCCTCATGATGGAAAGCTCTTTGTCACTGTCACTCTCTTCCGAAAGTCTATGTATGTGTACTTTTGGGATATTATAGTGTGTTGTCCTTGGCTCTCTGTGTGTATTCCTGTCCAACGGGTGTGCAAAGCATGACTTGTGCATACTGAGAAGTGTACGCACTAACATTTGCAACTGTCAGATATGTATGGTCCACTTTGTTGCCAGACATGGGCTTCATTTGTTTAAGTGTGGGAGCATGCCCAGTATGCCCTTCTGTATTGAATGTGTGGATCCATTCCTGGTAGAGTGTACTCCAGTGCCGACTTTTGTGTTCTACACCTACAGCTAGCAAACTGTTTCTGCAGGATATCTGTAGATCAGTTGGCAATATGGGGTCAAACTGGACAAGGGATAGTGGGTTTAGTAAGCAATTGTATCTGTGCTGCTTCTGCTGAGTCTATATTAGAAGACCAAAGATGCATTCTTTCAAATGCGTCTTGGTTGAACTGAAAAGGCTGAAAAAGGGAAATATCGAAGCGGCTGTTAAGCAAATTCTTTCCCTGGGAAAGAATTTGCTTGGCTGCTTCAGTAGTTTGCCATTTTCAGCACTGTAGTATGGTCTCGGAGTTAGTATATTTAAGTAGGGGGGTGTGGGGGCTGCAGCCCCCCCCCATGTTGGGGTGTGTGGGAGGCAAAGTCCCCCACTGAATGTAATGTTTGAAACTGATTATTTTTTGTTGTTGGAACTGACAGTTCAACATTGTAAGTTTTCGCTTAAATAGGGTTGATTAATCACCATTCACTTTTTTAAGCTTTCGGTGATTTAATATAGACTCGCTTCTGCTACATGGTACTGGTGTTAGCAGAGATATTCAGACATATGTAGTGTTATACACTGTAATGTTTTATGTCCTCAGGTACTGTCAGGTAGACATTTTTGCTCACAGTGATGTCCTGGGGAACACAGAGTGAATGCAGCTGTGTCCAGTATTGTGGTCAAATGCCTACATATTCCTGCAAACTAATGCCATTCTGGAGGGGGAGCTGCAGACACTTGCTGCTGGGACTGGGTAACCAGTTCAGCACCTTGGTACAGTGGTGGCAGAGGTTCCCATACTTGTACATCCATCGACATGACAGTATGACCTTATCTTGCTCTGGCAATACCTCACAGCTGTACAGTTTCACACAGGTTAACCAGAGGCAGGGGTCATAAGTCAGGACATTAACCCTATTGCAGTGTACGGGCAAGTTTGTAGCCACACATTCTTGTGTTTGCAGCCACAGATAGTATGTGCACATGGCTGCATTTAGGAGTTCGCACATTTCATGCTGCCCTTGCTCCCACCCCTCTATTATTCTGTCCTTTTCCATATATTATGCAAACATTCTCTGATACTTTCCCTATAGTTATCACCTCAACACAGCAGTGTATTGTTTTTGGTCCACAGTTCATGCAGTGGGACATGGTGGACATGTTACTGTGGTTTGTCCACATGGCCTTGCATATGGGTTCTGTGGACTGTGTTGTGTTGTTATTTTGGAGTTCATGGCAGTACAGGTGAGATACAGGCCTTTGGCAGAGGACTGTAGGCCATTTGGTAGTGATGCAGGCCAGCTGTAGCTGGCCGTTGCATTCTGTCAGTCTTACAGTACCAGACTGCAAGACATTATATTCCCCTGGGGTGACAGGGTAGGTGTGCCAGGTGATCATGCCAATATTTTCTATCAGTTTTGTTCAGGTGGTGTGGATGCTGGCAGGGTGCTGCTTACAGCTAGGGACACACCTGCATGGGACACCTGCACTGCATGCTGCATTCTTTCGATATTGCCATACACAGGTGGGATTCATATTGTACCCATTCCCAATAGGGATAAGTCCGGAGAGGTACTTGTGGGTGGTGTTTGGGTGAGCTGGGTGCATGTGTGCTATGGACATTACTTGCATCTGACTCACAGATATGCATAAGGCATTCCAGTGATGCTGGCTTGTGCAGGAACATCAGCTGTTTCTCAATACATCATTCTTATGACCTTTGTGATCTGCAACTGTTTGACCAGACGACTTTGGTATTGGTATTCCCTACTACAAGATCAGATTTTGTCATGCAAACCTGTATGTACAATTCCAAGGGTGTGTCAATTTCAGGGTTACACATTATACACTGTATGTCTGGGGTGTTTTCCCCTGTGTACTTCTTGTATATCTGGCCCAACAGTCATGCCATGTCCATCTTTCAGATATTGGCACATATTACCTCCATACATTTACAATGGCTTACTGCTAGTATGTGTTATACCGGGGAGTATTGTGTTTGGCACTGCAGTTGTGAGGACTTGACCCTGTCATCGGCAGTACTGGGCAATGGCCACCAAGTCAAACCTCACCATGCATACATACTGACCACTCTCACACAATATGTAACACACACCAACCTAACACATGCATATCTGCATATTGTACACATGCTACAATCTATCCTGCTACCTTGGCCACCTCAGGTCATCTGTGCTCCACTGGTATTATACCTACACATACATGTTACTACATTTCTACATCAGATTGGACAGGGTGCACACCTGACTGTTACAATATGTCTACATCGGATTGGGGTGGGCACACCTGACTGTTTCTACATAGGATTGGGGGGCACACCTGGCTGTTACTACATTTCTACATAGGCTTGGGGGTACACCTGACTGTTACTACATTACTACATAGGATTAAGGGGTACACCTGACTGTTTCTACATTTCTAGATGGGATTGGGGGGCACACCTGACACTTGTAGACATTTGCTATGACTGTACTTGTATGTCAGGTACTCCATTTCATTCTGTATTCTAACCTATCATGCTGACTAGAGGCATATCAGTGTACTACAGGTCCAAGGCTTGATTGATCTAAATATCAGTTTCTGACTTCCTACTCTTCAGAACTAACATCCCATTGCCTGACCTGCGTAGTCTGTCTGTGTAGGCCTGGGGGGAGGTTACCCATAGGCATCATTCAGAGGCCTTAGCACAGCCTTTGTTTGTGTTTGTCTACACCTGTCCTGCTGGCTGAGACTGTTGTTGGGTATGTGAACCTCCCTAACTGGCATGTGTGTGTCATATGGAAACATATGGGGCCCAGCACATATCCTGCATTGGGTTTTGTGACCATAAGTAGTACTGACTACTATGATGACACCAGTATTTGTTACAGATCTCATGGTGCCACTATAGGTGTCTACTATCTGCTGGCATCCCATTCAGCCACCAGATTCCCTAGCATGCTCGCATCCATACCATAGATACAAGTAACAACACATACTACTACATTCAGCAATTGGAAAGGAGAGTGACTTAACTTGTGGGTGCACCAGTATTGAGGATGGTGCTGGAGGGCTGCCTATGTCGGATGCACATAATACACTCCCTATACATGGTTGAGCACAGGTAGTGTCATGTTTGGCATCCCTTTTACTGTATTTTTCGAGTCAGAGAGAGGTGTCATTCCCTGGGTCCCTACTGTGTCAGTGTGTGTGCTATGCATTGCCTCTTTGCCAAGGCCAGGGCATACTGTGTATGCCTCCTTCTGCCTACTGGGGCAGGCTCAGGTTGTTCCTCCTCTGAGTCACTCTGTGCCTGTGCAGGCCTTGGCATTGGCAGGGGGCTGTGTGGCTCTGCCCATGCTGTTCCCGCTGCAGCTGTTTCTGCAGGATCATATTGTGCAGCATGGCACATATGATGACAATTCAAGTACATGTAGTTGGTGAGTACTGCAAGGCTCCACCGGATGTGTCCAGGCACTGGAATCGTGACTTGAGCATCCCAAGCACACACTCTATTATAATTCTGGTCTGTGCGTGTGCCTCATTATGGAGCTCTTGTTCGGGTGTGTGTGCATTTCTGATGGGTGTCATCAGCCATGGCTCCAGTGCGTAACCAGCATCCCCCACTAGGTGATTGTAAGGGATGTCCCCATTGATCAAATCTCTGGTACAGCTACATTAGATGCCAGATGTGGGAATCATGATAGCTTCCAGGGCAGCCAGCACACCTTCATTATAATGCCCTGGGCATCGCACATGACCTGGCAGTTGATGGAGGGGAAGCCCTTGAGGTTGATGTAGACCCTACCCCACTAACTGGGTGGTGCTTTGATGCATATGTGCGTGCAGTCTATAGCACCCACTACCTTAGGGTATTCTGCTATTTGGTGAAAGAGATGCATTTTGCTGGGCAACATCTCATGGGTGTTGGGGAAATATACGTGCTTACCGGCATGTGCTGACATGGCATCCAGGAACTGGTAGAATACTCTGGATGCTGATGCCTGTGAGATCCCCATGATATCCCCAGTCGGCCTTTGGGAGGTACCTGTGACTAGTATTCTTAGATCTACACATTCCTTGGTATCCACTGGGATGGGTTCCCCTCTATTAGTTCTGTGTGTCAGGTGTGGCCGGCACAGCTCAACAATTTGCTGTAGGAGGTCCCTGTCCACCCTATAGTTCTCCACTGTCTCCAGCTCATGTAGCCACTGGTAGTTTACCCTGGGTCTGTACACCCTTCTCCATCTCCTCACTGTGGGTTGGTTGACAGCATTCTCATCCTCACCACCCTCAGCCTCTTCTACATGTTGATGTATGATAGCTGCTGCAGCCCCCATCATTTTGTTGTCTTTGTTTGTTAAAATTTCCCCACTTGTATACACCAGTGGTGTAATATATGTGGGAAACACCAGAGGGAAAGGTGTTTGCATAGTTTATAGCAGTAGCCTGGGCTGGGCTGGTCTGCTGCCTGTGTAATTGGCTGATTCTGATACATTTCAGCTATGTTAGCTATGCTAGTTCTCCTAGATTACCTTCATACTGCTGTTTTCCCTTCCCCTTGCCTTCCTGTTTAAGCCCGGGGTCACGTCACGCAAACACAGTGCTCAAATGTGCACAGAGCTGTTATTTCTTGATTTAACTTTTTTCCCCCCTTAAAACCCGGTGCGTGGCATGCACACCGGCTTAGGCAATGTAAAGACTGCTAGGCAGCCTCAGACACACCCCCTTGCTTAGTTCTGCTAAGCTAAGGGCAAACCCATGCCACAAGGCTCCAATCCACTTATAGTATGCCTGACACCCCTCCTATGATGTCAGCTATCTCCTAGGCTTGCACCAAGCTATTCCTGCTCTTACACTGTTGAATGCTGACTAGCATTGAGGGGAAATCTGGGATTCAGTATCATTCCCCTCATTTGCATAGGATTGCCTGCGGATGCATAATTGCAGGTCCCACACTGAGCCTCCCCCCTTAGCAAACACTATTCACTGGCCATGTTGTCTTCTGCCTGCAATTGAGTATAATGGCAAAATAGTGATTTTGGTTAGAATGCTTCTTTTAGATTTTTTTTTTATTATTTTTTGCCCGATCCCATTTGCACCCCACTGCCCTATGCTTAAACAGCCAAAATCAGCTAAAAAAAAATAAAAGTTATTATTTTTTTTTGCAACTGTTTTCCATGCCAATGGCCATATATTTCACCACTGGCGTGCTTTCAACATAATATACAACCTTTATTTGGAGCTGTCATGGCTCCGTTTTGTAGTTTGCAGAAATGTACTCAGTTACTAACCGAGTACATTTCTACAGATTACAGTAGTCCTGTACAGCTGGCTGACAGCTTCCTGGATCGCAAATTCATCTCATTTGCATGGATTTCACCTGCAAATGGGGTAATTTGTATGCAGAAGCTCAGTCCGTGCAGGAATAGTGCTAGAGTGCTCGTGTACATCCCTGCAGCTTATTCCTGGATCGGATGGCAGACATATTGCCTGCTGGAGCTCCTGCACTAGTCCTGCACACAATGCAGGGCTTGTTGAATCCAGGAGGAATGCATATCAAGGCTTTCATAAAATTAAATGAGTTTTGAATGTTTTTATTGGTTGTGTAAAAGTAAAGATGGTATGACAAAAATGTATATAATGACCAATTTCTATTTTTTGTCCTGAGCAAGTTTCTGACATTAAAGAAAAAAAAGTGTTAAACCCATTCTACTTGGCAGGTCCATGATGTATGTCTTTTTTTCTTAAAATATAAATAAACACTTCTACATCACTCAAGAACAACCACAAAGTATTTGTTCACCACATCAGAAATCTTAGAAACATTGTTTAGCATTGCATTGAGCTTATATGTAGTGACACCACCCACTGTGCCCTGTACCTCAAACTTCTTTCTTCTGCCACATTTATTCCCTCACACCATCTTTGGAGCACACCTTATATTTACTTCTGAACAAGTCCTACATGCCCTCTCCAAATCTAGCAGCACTAGATCTATGTGTAGAACAGAGCATTTGTTGTAACTTTAAGAGCCATTTCAAAGTGAGGGCACATATGCATAAACAGAGAGCACATGCAGGCAGCAGTGTCATTTTGAGAGAACAGCCAGAGTGTTAACAAGTATGAGTACAGTAGTCAATCTGTTTATAAGTTTATTTAAGTTTAAGTTACTAAGTCTCAGTCCTGATGTGTTTGATATAATAAAGCTGCTTGAACTGAAGCCACAACTGTTCGTCTGTTTTATCCTGACCAGATAAGCAACATTGTGCCAGAAGTGGGATCAAGAGTGAAACTTCTTCAAGCCATGAGGTGCAGAGTTAATGGTTGAGGTATATTGAGCAGGTTGAGTGATACAGTGCTCAAATGTAAAATTAAGTTCAGAAGCAAATTTCAGGTAAAGAAAAACTCACATAAATTATTTATTTCATAAAGAAAATGATACAAAGCATTCACAAAGCACAAAATGCATTATTGATTAAAGGAAATATTAAAAACCATGATATTTGATAAAGTTATTCAAAATTACTTATGAGTATGTTCAGAACTACTTCTGATTTGCATAATGAGTAATTTAAAAGTAAAATAAGCGCAAGAAAAGTATAATGATCATGTTAAAAGTCAAATGAGCAAAAGCAAAAAAGGGCAAAGTAAGTATGGAAAAGCAAAGCAGCCGCATTTTTCTAGTAAACAGCTATGTTTTTTGATATGTGATACTATTTCACATTGACTAAAGCTATTCAGAGCATAACAAGAGTTGTTCAAAGTATCTCAGCGTGTGCAAAGTGTTTGCAGTTTGTGCTTTATTGCAGTACAATTATTTCAAAGAGTTTACTGTGTGCAAAGTACAGTTATTTCACAAAGTGCAGTCAGAATACAGTCATTTTGAAAAGTTTCCTGTGCTGTGTACATTTTATTCACAGAGTACAGTTATTACAAAGTGTTTCTTACACTGTACAGAGTTATTTTTCAAAGTACAGCCATTTTGAGAAGGTAATTCTGCTGCATACAGTTTATTTGCAAAGTGCAGTCATTTTGAAGTGTTTTTTAAACTAATAAAGGATGGTTTCACAAAGTACAGTTATTTCAAAGTGTTCTTGTGCTACAGAAATGTATTTTATGAAGTACAGTTATTTTGAAGAGTCTATTGTGCTGTTGAGCATAGTTACAAGTTTCTGGCATAAATTTCTGATGTATATGTGTGTATGCTTGTACATAATTCCAAGGGTGTTTATTAATGTGTGTTGCCATGGCAGAGGCTTTTCACAGACTCAGTCCACCTGTGTTTGGTCATAATATTGCAAGGAATTGGAGGGTATTTGAGCAGGAATATGATATTTTCATACAAACATTTTCTCTGACAAAGATGCACATATGAGGGCATTTATTCTGCTTAATCTAGTGGGGGTCAGAAGTCATTGAAAGAGAGCATTCATTTGTGCATGCACCAGCAGTATATGCAGGAGAAGGGGGGAACCACCACATTGTTGTACAAACTAAATCAATGGAGGACACTGAGTGCCTGAAACATAAATTTAGAGAAATATGTAACCCCCAGACAAATGTTACATTGGAGAGGCATTTATTTTATTCAAGAGACCAAAAGCCAGGAGAAAGGTTTGCAGCTTACATTACTGACTTGAGAAACAAGGCTAAAACCTGTAGATTTGGTGATTTGGAAGATGACTTGATAAAAGACAGGCTTGTGTGTGGTGTTAATAATACTGCTGTGAGAAAGGTTTTGCTTTGAGACAGTGATTTAATGTTGAGCAAAGCCATAGAGATTTATCAGATACATGAGCTTACAGAAAGTCACACACATATGACTGTAAGTGATGAAGAGCAAACGTAGACAGCATGCAGCACATGGCTAACAGAAGCAGGCCCAAGCACATGGTAGCTGCAGCCCCTGCAAGATTTCCAGGGACAGCCCATACCTATCTAAGACTAGCTCAGTAAAACTGACATGCTCAGTGCAGCATAAGGGCGAGTCAGCAAAACCCAAGTCAAGTCTCTTTGTTAACTGTCATAATTGTAGTGTCAATCATGATGTCAAAAGAGAAAAGTGTTTAGCATTTGATCAGCAATGCCACAAGTGTAAAAAATGGAACCACTTTCAAAAGCTTTGGAAATCAAGCAAGCCTCATACATTTATTAAGAAAGGTAACTCAAAAAAGCAAGTTGATCATATAGAAAGCTATACCTCTACTTTCTATATAGATGGCGTATCGGTGGTTGGTGAAAAGGTTTATGCAGTAGCTTTGTTGGCAAAAATCTAAGTGTATTGTACTGTCCTGATAAGTGGTAAACCCACAGAGCTCAAAGTGGGCACTAGTTCAAAGTGCAATGTTATGGCAGCAGAAACATTTGCTAGAGTAAGAGCTAGTGAACAACTTAATTTGGCCAATTATGTGTAGCTTGTTGCTTATGGAGGTGAAGAGTTTCGAACCAAAGGCTCAGTAATGCTTTCATGCCATTCAGCTGGGAACAGTTACATCTTGCAAATGTATGTAATCAAAAGACCTGTGTAGTCTGTAATGTGGGTATCCCACCACTGCCAAACAATTAATATGTGACACCCCTGCACTGTTCCAGTAATCAAGGAACCTCAATCCTCACCACTAGCACCAGTGAGGGACATGCACATTTGGAGGATGAGAAGTACGCACAACACACAGTAAAGTAAAATTTCCCTTAAGAGCATACAGAGATCACAGTCAGTCTGGGGCTGGTTTCTCCCTCTTTCTCCATATCCCCAATAAGACTCCCCACTGGGATAGCTATAGAGTTGAGTCCTTGGCCATGGTTCTAAACCAAGTCCTCCCAGAACTTTTTCTGTCCTACCAGTGCTTCTTGTCCCTGCCCAAGTAGCTGACACACATGCACACACATTGAGATTTGATTTATACACAAATACACATCTGGGAAAGGCTAGCATGGGTTTACTAGCTATGCCCCCTTTTGCCCAGACCATAAGGAAGTTAGCACTGCCACCAGAACCCATTATCAGCTATTTTAAGGCCCTTCTCAAAGGGTGACCTATCTTACTGTGTATTGTTACTATTATCCAAATGGTAAGTGTGACCAAGACTTGCAAGGCTATTTGAGTGGCCTGTACAGTGTCACCAAATAGAGCTTAAATATCTCTAAACAAACCAGCCACAATTAAAATGTCTAAATATATTTAATAATAAATAATAAAAGAACAAAACAATACTCAATAACTCAACACAGTGACTACAGAGTTCAGAATCACAGGGAATATTTTAAAACAGCATTGCATAACAGTCTCAAATAAATACAGAAAACATCTAAACTAATCTTTACTATATTCCTATCTATATTTAAAATATATCATTGTATACTAGACTTACTTACAGAGCAAGGCAAGTGCAGATGAGAAGTGCTGAATGGATGTTTCTAAATCTAATACAAGATACAAAATGCACAGTCTCTGAGAGAGTTCCCAAATTAATATTAAAACATTACTGTTGGGTCATCTGGATGGCATCACTCTTTGTCACCTGCCTTCTGTTCCTAGTCTTACAGAAACTAACAAGTCTGTGCCGAAAATTCTTCTCTCTCAGATGTGCAGTTTCTAGGAAACAACAGAGCAATAAAAACACTTTAATTTGGAACCTAGTAATTATTTATGTTTCCAGACAGTAGGAAAAGCCCTAGCTCTAGATTGTATCTGTTTGCTGCACTGAAACTAACCTTTTTATAAAACATCGTAAAGCACTTAATTTTAACTTATTTTCTTAAAGTTTTATTAGTTAACTCTGTATGTTTCAGCTTCTATCATTAAAACAAACATTTGCACAGGCATATAGCTTACATCCATTTCTGTTCTTTCCCAGTAGGGTACACTGTGGTTACATTCTTGAAGCTCAGCACATAACATACAGTTCTCTTACATTTGTAAGACAAGCATATGAATCATATCACTATTCACAAATGACATATGATTATTTACAAAATTCCAGACAGCTGGGCTGGCAGTATCACATCTCTATACAAATCATATTAATATTTTCAAGTAACATATAATTATTTATAAAATTCCAGATAGCTGGGCTGGCAGTATTTCCCTGGTGCCACACAGTCATTATTAGATCTCAGAGGCAGGTTAAAAATTAAACTGGTTTCTTTTACCAAATATGTCCACGTTCTAGCTCCAGTTTCATCAATGCTATTTTCTCAGAGTATGCTGATGTTTTCAAAGATAAGCTAGGTAAACTTCCAGTTGTGTACTTCATGAAATTAGACCCAGAGGTCTGTCCAGTGGTCAGACCAGAGAGAAGAGTTCCGATAGCTTTTCAGGACAGAGTCAAAGTCCATTTAGATAATATGGTGCAGCAAGGTGTGATTTGTCCAGTTACAGAATCAACTGAATGGGTGTCTTCCATGGTAGTCACTCATAAGAAAAGCTCAGATGAAATCAGAATATGTACTGACCCAAAAGACTTAAACAAAGCATTAAAGAGACCCCACCATGCTATGTGTACAGTCGAGGAAATTGCTATCTCCTGTCACATGCCACTGTTTTTTCTGTCTTAGATGCAAATATTTAATTTTGGCAAGTAATGCTTAATCACAGATCTTAACTACTGACTACATTCAGCACACAATTTGGTAGATACAGATTTCTCAGAATACCTTTTGGAATAAATTCTGCCAGTGAAGTCTTTCAGTGTGCAATGGAGCAATTTTTTTCAGGTTATCCATATGCTATAATAGTGGATGATTTACTAGTTGGAGGCAATGGTGAAGTACAGCGTGCAGAAACCTCAGGAAAGTTCTGGAAAGAGCACGTGAAGTGAATCAATATCTCAGTCCTCAGAAATGTAAATCCAGGCTAGCAGAAGTTACTTATGTAGGTCATTTATTTATCAGTTCAAGCTTATGACCAGATCCTTCCAAACAAACAGCTATTCTTGAGATGTCAGCTCCAGACAATGTTTAAGCCTTGCAGCATTTTCTTGGCATGGTTAACTATTTGAGCAAGTTTATACCAGACTTCAGTGAATTATCAGTGCCCTTAAGAGAGCTGACATGCAAAATGTTACCTGGTCATGGTTGGAACAACACCAGAGAGCATTTGATGACCTAAAACAGAAAATTGCCAATCCAGCTATGTTAAGATACTATGATATCCACAAACTAGTGATTCTTTCCTGTGATGCTTCACAGGTCAGTCTTGGTGCAGTTATTCTTCAAGAGGGCAGACCAGTACCCTTTGCATCTAGAAGTCTTACCCAAACCGAGATGCAGTATGCTCAACTTGAGAAGGAACTTTTGGCAATTGTGTTCACATGTTCAAAGTTCCATGATTATATTTATTGTCGAGCTATCCAGATCGAGACTGATTTTCAGCCCCATGTCACTATTTTAAAGAAGCCTATGCATACAGTTCCAGCAAGACTACAAAGAATGATGCTCAGATTATAAAAGTACATCTTCAAAATGGTCTATATGAAAAGCAAACTTCTTTATTTGGCTGATACCTTATCCAGATCACACAGAAAAGCTTGATGCAGAGAATTCTGACTTCAATGTCATGGAAGTGCATCATTTTTCTACCACAAGACTTGATGAGCTAAGAGATCATACAAGTTATTGTCCAATTTTGCAAAACCTCAACCACTTCATCAGTTCTGGATGGCTGTCAAAGGAATCTTGTGTGCCAACAGAAGTGCAACCTTATTTTCCTTATAGAGATGAGATGTTAATGAAAGACAGTATCATTTTTAAAGGTCCTAAAGTTGTCATTCCTACTTCCTTACAACACGAGTCCATCCAGATTTTGCATCGTGGCCACCCAGGTTCTGAAGCTACCAAAAAAAGGGTGAGACAATTAGTATTTTGGCATTCTCTGTCAAATGATATTGATAAAGTACTTTCATCTTGTTCCGTCTGCAATAGTACTAAACCACATTTGCAAAAAGAGTCACTTCAGGTAAACCAGATTCCTGAACTACCTTGGTCTACAGTAGCCACTGACATATTTAAGTGGAACAGTCAACATTACTTAGTGTTGGTAGACTCTTATTCGAACTGGTTCAAGATTGATCTGTTATCTAACCTAATGTTCACTACTGTCATTACTAAGTTTAAAAGTAATTTCTCAGTCCATGGTAGTCCTAACAAAGTTTTTTTTGACAGTGGTGCCCAGTTTACCAGTCAGCTATTTCAGAAATTTGCAAAAGACTGGGACTTTATCCATGTTAGTACTAGTCCTGAGTATCCACAGTCAAACGACCTAGCTGAACATGCAGTACAAAGTGCAAAGCAATTACTAGAGAGGTCAAAACATGACAATACTTTATTTTATTTATTTTATTTTACATTTGTTAACCGGGCTAGTCCAACTGGATACAGGTCCATTTTCAGTGGAGGCCCGAGGAGAAAAGCTCCACTACAATCTATTAAAGCAAGTAAAAAAAAATACCAATGTTTTCTTGAATTTGCTTAATCTCAGAAATATACCCCATGACAATTTACTTGGCTCACCTGCTCAGAATCTTCTGCCTAGGCAAACCAGAACAACTCTGCCTATCAGTTCCAGTTTGTTGATGGCTAATGCTAAAGACACCAGAGCATTTAAAGCCCAACTATTTCAAAAAGCATTAATTTCAGAAGTCCAACTATGATAAAACAAGCAGATCTCTTTATCCATTGAAAGAAGGAGAGATAGTGAGGATGCAAACGAGAAAAAGTTTTGATTGATTTGTTCAAGTGAGAGGTATGTGTGCCAAGCCAGGATCTTACTTAGTGGAATCTGAGGGTATAGAATACAGAAGAAATCACAGGCATCTTCTGCTGGTGTCTGAATTGATATTGCAGCACTGTACCTGTGGTACAGACTCTGGATCTCGGAACAATCAAGATGATGTTCCTGTTGAAGGACACGTCTCAGTAACTATTCCCATTCCAGATGATGTCCCAGATGTCTCTGAAGTTGAACATTCATTAAAGACAGTCCTTGTTGCTAAACTTAGTCCTAGTTTTTATGTCATATGATAGGTTGTATTTCCAGACCTAGTGTAAAATACACAACAACCTGGACATAATAATTTCATTTGTGATTAGTTCTGTATAATTGCATGTCAAAGGAATATTTCTGTACAATTGCATGTCAATGATTGTTGTTATTATTACTGTTCATGACATTTCTGAAAGGGGAGGATGTGTGTTGTAACTTTAAGAAGCATTTCAGAGTGAGGGCATGTTGCGTATGCAGGCAGCAGTGCCATTTTGAGAGAACAGCCAGAGTGTTAACATGTATGAGTGCAGTAGTCAATCTGTTTATAACTTCATTTATGTTTAAGTTACTAAGCCTCAATCCTGATGTGTTTGTATATAATAAAGCTTTTTGAACTGAACCCACAACTGTTCCTCTGTTTTATCCTGACCAGACAAGTGACACTATGGATCCAGACAACATAGCAGATCCCTTTCTCCTTTCTTGTTATTATGAAACACTGTCTCATCATCTTTCCTACAAACATATACAGTCTTAGACCCCCTGCTAAGCATATACTGGAAGTCTGAAGAACTGTTGTTGTGATACCCTCTACAAAGGCAGACTTGCCACTGACTGTGGGAAATACAGACTAAATAGTTTTACTAGAATAAATTTATAAAACAATGGAATGTATACTCATAGAACTCATAAAGAGGAAAATTGGAAACCTACAAGGCCTTGGTCCAAACCAGGACAGCTTTGTGAAAGTCAAACCTTGACTACTTACCCAGATGGACATTTTAAAGAAAGTCACTGAGGGGGGAAATTCACATAAGTGAAGGATATGCACACTGCCTACCTAGTTCAGGATAAAATTTTGGTTCTATTCTACACTCTGGAATTACTGAAAATATGACACAGTTGAACAAAAAACTCTTTGAAATTTGTTGGATAGCAAACTGACTTTCAGGCAGAACCTACTCAGTCATGGTCAGTGACACACTTTCCTCTAAATGATTTATCACCATTAGCATGACCAGGATTCTATGCTGGGACTATTACTCTTTGGCATTTACTGTTTTGATGAGAAAGTGGATGTCAAACACATCTGGTTGATTAAGTTTGATGATGGCTGCAAACTCTGGGCAGTCATCAACTTACCTAAATATACCAATATCTTCTTAAAGGTTCTTATCCTCACAAATTTATGATCGTGGGGTCATGTACTAAATATAGATACAAATAAATAAATTATTCCTCTCTCTCTAGGAAGCAACAGCATGTCTGCAACAACCACATAAATGGCAGCACTGCAAAATAGATGCCTTCACTAGACTTGGGCACTTTTGTAGACACCAAATTCTCCTTTGAATAACATAGGACCTCACTTTTGGTAGACAGCCTATCCTGTTATTACTTTATAGATAATACACTATTATAAAACAAGAATATAGTTAGGGACCTAGGAACCTGGGTTGATAGCTACCTCTCTTTTGACCATTATGTAACAATAGTTTTTATTTTTATTTTTTATTTATTTCATTTGTTAACCAGGTAGTGTCTGGCTGGGCCAGAGGCCCGTTTTCAGCAGAGACCCAAGGAGAAAAGCTCAAAAGCAAATTACAATAGAAGTTATTTATTACATTAGAAGTTACTTATGAACATATGCAAGTTACAATAATTATTAAGAGATATACAAAGGAATACAAATTTCAGCTTTTTACAGTAGTGTGAAAAAAATTAGCTTGAGAAAATTAATCAGTAATTATAGGTAATTCTCAAACATAGCAAGCAAATATCAGCAAAAATATTTATCACTTATAGGCAATTGTCAAATATATCAAGAAATATCAGTTCACCACCCTTCATTCTTTTCATTAATTTTTTGGGGAGAATGATTCAGTAGTGCCAGGAGATATTGAGAAAGGAAGGTAGCAGGAGGCTGCAGATGTTTATCCTGGGTTAGTACAGGAGCAGAGAATATGTTTAGAGAAATGTTCTTTTAGCGTCTGTTTAAAAGTTAGTGTGTTATTGATGATGAGAATATGCTGTGGAAGAGAGTTCCATTGTTTGGCTATGGAATGGAAGAATAGGGAGATGCCATAAGAGTTTCGGGCCTTACTAAGTTTTAGGAATATTTTGTCAGCAGATCTAAGGGGTGTTGGGATACTATAGAGTTGAACCAGATTTGATATTGCTGGGCAGTTGCCGGGTTTGTGTATGACTGTGTGGGCGATAAGTAGCTGAGTTAAGGAGAGGAGATGAGGGAGTTCTAGCCAGTTTAGCTGAATTAATGCAGTACAATAGTTGTCAGGAAATCCCTTTTTATAACACAGCTAATTGCCAAAAAAATCATGAAGATCTAAAGATGTCCCTTATACTTCCTTATACTCAATCAGGCCAGTTATCAAATATAGCACCCCCCCAGATATATTTCACTAAACATATCAAACCATTAGAAAGACTGAAAAGGTTCCAAACCAAAAAAAAAATGACATTCCTAATGACCATGAGCTATCGAGAGAGGCTGGAAGTTCTATCTCTCTGTTCAGGGTCTTACAGACTTATGAGTGGAGATCTATGTTAGGCTTACTGTGCCATTAGAGACCTGGTTGTGCTGGACCTCCAGTATCCCTGAAAGTCCATTATCTATACAAATACTAGAATCAGGGACATCATTTTACAACACCAGATAAATAAATCATGGTGTAGGGACAGATTTATAATCAAGTGCCTCCCAAACCTCTGGAATAAACTTCCCCTGCATGTTAAGTAATACAACTCACTATCTTAAACATAATCCAAATGACTGGATGGATATCCAGAAATTTACTCTGGGATTGACTGGGATGACTCTCTTGGAGACAGGAACTGTGGCCTAAGTGAAGGTACTAACAATGCATGAATTGTCATAAGATAAGACTCATAGCCTTGGAGTATCTATGAATCTATAAAATTACTATAATTAGGATATATTTTTACCCATCCGACTCATTACTGAAGGTATAACCGTCTTTTCAAAGAAATCATGTTTCTCTATACACCTGTCCATGTTGGAATATAATCCCTTCCTTTGAATGTGCCAACCAAGCAAATGAGTCTGGTCTTGCTTATTTTATTTACTCACTGAAAAAACTGTCAACACCACAAACACCTACTCAAGGGACCTAAATCTACAGCATGATATTAAAAGGATCTCTTGGTATGAGCTATCTCAGAGAATTGTCTACTAATGGAGCAATCTTCTTCTGCATATCAAACAAAGAATCTTCCTGTCTTCACAAATAACCCAAATAAATGTAAGGAGATCCATAAATTCACATGTGGTGTTACATCTCTGTCCTTAAAAAAATAAGAGGAGCAAGTAATGAGAATGTATTTATTTCAGTTTTTTTAACCAGGGAAGTGAAATGGTCCAAAGACCCTTTTCAAGTGCAAACTGAGCCATAAGACAAAATTATAACTGTTAAATGCAGTAACATTAATTAAGGAAAAACAAATACATAGCAATATACAAACAAATATATATATATATATATATATATATATATATATACATATATATATATATATATATATATATATATATATATATAGGGTCTATATTATAACAACGAACGATCAGATGATCAAACGTTGTTATATCAACCCCTAAATGTCAAAAATCCAAAACAGCAAAAAAAAAAAAAAAAAAAAAAAAAAACACTAAACACTAAAGTGGTCTCGGCCATATGAAAGTTGAAAATTTGGATATTCGATTATGTGAAGTAGACCCATATATATATATATATATATATATATATATATATATATATATATATATATGTATTATATATATATATATATATATATATATATATATATATATATATATATATTCATGATAATGGAAATGCACCAAAGAATTAGAGTGTAAAATCTAACACAGAAGAATCCCACTATTAATTTGCTATCATATACAGCATCTGGAATGCATTTTATAATTAAGAACAATAAAATTGTTTAGGATTTTATGACAATGTGTTAGACTAATGGCAAACCATTTAGTTTGCATGCATTCTAAACAAGCATCCAGAATGATAAACAGGCGTATTACATAATCCAATAAGTTTCTTTGATAATATACACCACCCATACTGTATTTTACAATTATTAGTATTTTGTAATTTCTCTTTAAGATAAACCTGGATGACTGAATGGGAAACATAAAATATACTCCTGGAATCCTACTTGTGTCCCTGCTGGACAGAGGAAACAGGTGCTGACTTTGAGGGAACATGGTTGAAATTCTTGGCTAGGCTTTTGGCCAATAGCCTCATATCATCCTATGAACCTATAAACCTATAATAAAGGTGAAGGTTTAACTTCATAAAATATACAGTATATGTAAGTTTAAAGCACAACAGATATTGATGTATACAAGGTAACCTGATACAGTCATATTGCCTTAGGATGCAGGTGCGGTATGTGGCCAAATATAGATATGTAAATTTGCTGAAAATGGAGCATGAACTGATTACTGTTACCTTCCTATAAACAAATAAACAAGTCAATATTAATAAATAATAATACTTTTAATTGATAAGGCTAGACTATTGCTGTTTGCATAGCTATCTAGGTAAACACTGACAAGTCTTTTGGCTTTTGATTTTAAATTGTCAATATTTATAAGAGTCATTTGGTTTCCCAAAGTTACAGAAAAATTAATGCAATTACATAAATTCTTCTCTTTCACTCAGATAACTACTACTAATCTATTGCAGATCTCCCACTACCAAGCCCACTATTCTTATGTCCTCCTTAACTCTCTCCTCCTTCCATTTTACTTCCATTGCTTACACTCTCTGCCCACTCCTTCCTCCAACAACTGTACTTCTCTCACTCCTGCTTTGTAATTATATCACTTTGGTGTACACTAAACACAGTGTACACAGCACTGCATACAGAGATTTTATAATAATTCTGCAATGTTATGTTTTGTGCTTTTTGTCATACATCATCCTGTTCACTTTAGTGTTTAAATCACAGTTATAGGTTTATAGGTGTGTACTAGGCTAACCTATATCAGCCAAACCCAAGAGGATTCGCTGGCATCATGCCACCCAGAGTAAGGTCCCAGTGCCCTTGTTGAGCAAGGCCACTAATGTGATCCCCGGGATAAACTTCCTATTGCCCATCCACTCATCAAGATTTCTCTTAAAGAGGGCCAGTGAAGTGCTCTGCTTGACGTGAATGGGAAGTTTATTCCAGAGTATGGGAAGTCTCTGGGTTAACAACCTGTCCCTCCAGCATGTTCCATTTATTGTGTTAATGAGGTTTAGGTCCCTGGAGCGTGTGGCACAGAGGGATTGGGATTTCTTAAGGTGTAGCATATCGAGCAGCTCTGGGTCAGACGTGGCTTTGTAGGTAAAGTAGAGATCGCCTCTAAGTAGGCGATAAGAGACAGAGTTATTTGAGTCTGTCTGTATTATTGTAAAATAAAAAAAAATGTATCTTTTGTATTTTATTTTATTTTATTTTGTAGAGCATTTAAACTATCACTGTATACAGTTATCGGCATGCAACACCCTTTTCAGTGTAGCCCAGGTAAAAAAAAAACTGCAAAATCATATTTAAAGAGAGAAAAATATAGCAGACTCTTTATGGGAACAAATAGTATTTGAAGTATAGTGATTACAGATTCAACATAAGCTAGGTGTCTAAGTATGTGTTACAAGTGGCAGTTATCAAAGAAGTAAAAGTAAAAAAAAAAACATAATGGAGAACTGGAGTGAAGAAGGAAGTAGTTAGTAAACCCATTTGTATAAGAATGGGAACAGGAGTACAAGACAAGAAAAAGATCAATAGTTAAATGTTGACAGATTCCCAAAAATTGTGTAATGTATATAAATCTGGAAGACTGACTAGAGGGTGAGGTGGGATTATTATTATAAATTTTTACTTATCAATCTGCACGATCAAGGTTATAGAAAAGATGAGCTTAAGGGTTCACAACAGCAGGTATGAAATGAGCAATATTTTAGAATTACTGATGACAAGAGAAGATATGCAGTTTGATAGAAGGAAAAGCGTGTGTGTTGGGGGGGTGGGAACAGACTGACTAGGAGAGGGGAAGCAGGGCAGATTTAGAGGTAAGGAGATGAGTGTGGATATTTTTCATGAAACTGTTTTGTGTTTTTGTGTTTGACTTACTTTAACACCCGATAGGAGATACAGTAGTAAACAGAGTCCACCCTCTTTTGTCATGGACAGCATCTTCATTAATTCGCATTTATATACTTGACATTTTGAATAGGCAAAAGCAACAAACTCAAGCATATTCACAAAGTTTTACTACTGCATACACTTTTATGTTACAGCAATAAAAGAATACAGAAAAAATAAGTCTCACAACAACACAGCTATCAGAGGTGTGCCATCCCCTGAATCCTCACCTTAAATGTTGTGAAGTATACAAAGGTTTTAATGATTTTGTATTTTACTGGTGATTTGCTTACATTGTTTAACCATTAGTGAAGGTTTAAGTATAAACATCTGTATCTTGTTTACATTCCCTTTCTTACCCCCCCCCCCCCACTGTTAGACTACGGCAAGGGGATATTGGGACACAAGTGGACAGTAGTCTCTCCTTTGATAATCACATCGCCACCATAGACAGGAATTACTTCTATATGGGATATGATGATATTATATCTTAATTCCCCAAATAAGGGATGGAGTAGTATCAGCTAGTGGGCCTTTGGGTTTTGGAGCCCTGAGTCATTTTACAGATTGTCTCTGTCCATAAGGGACATAGGCAGTAACTCAAGAGTGACATTATAGTTCCCTATCCATTTATCCAAATTCTTTTTGAAGAAAGTGAGGGCCGGGCTTTGTTTTACTAAGATGAGAAGTTTGTTCCATAGACGAGGTAACCTTTGAGATACAAATCTGTCTATGCGGAATAGTTCCCTTATACCACTCTTATTTGCTGTAACAATGAAAAATATCAGCAAATCTGTGTTAGAAATAAAGAAAACTTAATGTTAAAAAAAAACAGTGATAATATCTCTAAACTTTTATTGTTTGTTGATGATTCATGGTTAAAACTTACTAACATTAATTCACTTGTAATACAGATATAATAAACCTCTGATAAAATCCAGACACAATTTAACAACAATAAACCAAACACAATAGTAATTAATAAAATATATAACAATCTCTTTTAAATAAGTTCAAATTTAATTGGAGTTGTAATTAATTAAAATATCTAGACATTATATTAATCTTAAAAATATAAGTAATCTGTTGAATTTCTCAAAATATTTATGGCAATATTCCAAATAAGATAGCTTTACATTTGAATAGAGGATGAATTTGTAAAACAATTTCACTACATGAACTCTTATATTTAATTTAAGCTACTTCTTTAATGCCAGACAAAACACATATTAAGATTTAAATGATATTTTCATGTTCTTCCTTTGAGACCCAGGTAAGCTGTTGAGAATTGCTATTAGTCATCATATCAGGACATGTGATACTAGAGGTCAAACTCTTTTAGTCTTATGTGTTGGCATCTATTTTTAAAATGTTAGTATATTGGCTAGATATAACTTAATCTACAAAATGGAAAGAGGTGCTTAAAAGTATTTGTTTTAATAAGAAGTGTAAATCATTCCCCAAATCATATAAATAATAATTTGTTATGAATATTAAACAATTAGCTGTATTACTACATTCCTACCCTTACTAATTAATTCTACATAAATGCTATATTGAACTATTTAAAGTTTTAAACATATATAAATACATACATACCCAAATGAACAAAAATGGATTTTATCTTCTATTTAATTTACACCAAGATTCATAGAACACATTAATACAACTACAATGATGAACTTGAAAGAAATTATCTAACTTAATTGGCTTAATTGATTAATGGAAACTACTATTTTAACAATAGACAGTGCAGAACATTACAGGACAGTACAGTACATGGGATGGATTCCACTGAATAGCCACTTGTTCAGAGTATTAGGCAATTTCATTCATAGTTTCATAGATTCATAGGTGATTAGTAGGCTAATGGCACAAGAGCCTTTACAAGCCTAGCCAATAAAACACAGGATATGATGATATTATATCTTAATTCCCCAAATATGGGATGGAGTAGTATCAGCTAGTGGGTCTTTGGGTTTTGGAGCCCTGGGTCATTTTACAGATTGTCACTGTCCATAAGGGACATAGGCAGTAACTCAAGAGTGAAATTATAGTTCCCTATCCATTTATCCAAATTCTTTTTGAAGTAAGTGAGGGCCGGGCATTGTTTTACTAAGATGAGAAGTTTGTTCCATAGACGAGGTAACCTTTGAGATACAAATCTGTCTCTCTATCAAGTTCTGTTAGAGTCACAAATAAGATTCAGGTCCAAGGAACGTGTAACCCTCATATAATTTTTCTTGGGAATATGTAACATTTTCATCAGGGCTGGATCAGAGAATGCTTTGTAGGTCAGGCATAAGTCCCCCTCGCAATAAACAATATGAGACAGAGTCAAGGGTTGGGGCTTTTACTCAGTCTGCATAAGACATTTTGTATTTTTAGTGAGATGCCTCTAGGGCCACTCCAGTTGTTGTAAGTGCCTGGTTAGGTGCATGCAGTAGGGAGCATTGTACTCAAATATGGGCCTGAAGAGGGCTAAGCAAAATGGCACTATGACTTCCTTTGATCTTGATGACTTGCCATGTGTCTTACATTTTGTAATTCTTTAGTGAAAAGTCTCTGTGGCCACTCCAATTGCTGAAAGTGCCTAGCTAGGTACATGCAGAAGGGAGCACTGTATTCAAATATGAGCCTGAACAGGGCCGAGTACAATGGCACTATGACTTCCTTTGTTCTTGATGCCATGCCTTTACTTATAAGTTGAGCCACACAGAAGATTTCCTCAATACTCTAGCTACCTGGTGGTCAAAGTTTATGTTAGTATCTATCAGTGTTCCTAGGTCCCCAACCACTGGGTCTACTTTCAGGGGTGTGCTATCAATATTATAATTTGCAGGGATGTCTGATTTACCAAAGGGTATGATTATGCATTTTTTTACCATTTGGTCTCAGACCAGGGTTTTGGTACCAGTTTTATGTCATTTTTATGCCTGTTTGTAGTTTGTCAACATTGTTTGGGGATTCAGTGATTGCTCCCAGTTTGCAGTCATCAGTGAACTTGGTGAGTCAGAGGCCTGCAACATTGGCCTTCACTTCAGAGAAGTATATAGCAAACAGGAGAAGTCCCAACATTGAGCCCTGTGGGACACTGCTAGTAACAGGAAGGAAGTTAAAAACAAAACCTATTTCTTCAGAGAAAAAGAACTATCAACAACAACAAAAAAAAATGCATGTTGTGATGCAAAACTGTAGATGCATGTTTACATATGATAGGAATACTTCACAGGTTAAATGTATAATTAATAACCACTGGCTGATAATGCAACAGATATTTGAATTTAAAGAAATAGAAAATGGACAACTGAGTTTTTGATACAGAAAATCTAACACATTAAAAATAAATGTGCTGTAAAGAACAAATAAGAACAGTTACCAATTGTAGAAGCTCATTTATGTAATATATGCAACAGACATATATATTGTAAATATGTTTATATAGAAAAAGCTATAAGACATCCAGTTAATAAAAGAAGTTTTATACTACAACTTACTATACCACTTTATAATACTACTTTATGACCACATTTAACTTTAAACAAACATTTAAGAATTTCTAAAGTTTATTAATACATTGAAAATGTAAAGTTACCTCCAAGTTTAAACCCCCAGGGCATAAAGTCTTATAATTTAATAACATCCTAATTTCCAGTACAATTAATTTATTGGCAAAATTACCCCTCTCAAAAAATGAGGCTGAGCAAAAACTCTAAAAAAGAAACTAGTGTCTGAGCCATAATGAACCTGATGAAAATGTTCTGCTACAGAAAATGTGTTTATTAAGAAATAACTTAAGATGTTTTATTAGAAAACATTAAATGGTCTTTGGAAGGAATAATTAATTGCATAATGACTTGATTAGTATCTGGGTTCAGCCTGTATAAAAATGATTGTGTAATGGATGTGTGTCATCCTGAAAAGGGGACTGGTTGAGGTACCAGATATATTGATACACTTGGATTAAAGAGGTAAAAGAACAGCTTGGTTTGTTGTGTAATTCTATTCACCACACACTGGGCCTCTACACCCTTGGAAGTGCATTATTTCCACAATAACATGCACCCTGGATGGCATTATTGAGCTTAGAGAATGGAGTGTCTGTCAAATTGTTGTGTTTTACTTAATTTTTTATTACTATACTTTTTTATATATTTTTTTATGTAAAATAGTTCCACCTCCTAGTGTTTCAAACTTGCTGTAATATATGTTAATGGTGTTGGAGGAAGCATTTCACATCCAAAATATAACACATTAAAAAATCTCCAGGTATTTGCTCTTTATTTTGGTCCCTTACTCCTAAAACGTTTGGTTTGTTGCCAGTTATTGGAGACTGAAGTTACTAAATATTGACATACATTTCGGTATCAGACTTTTATTTCCTTCAGAAAAATTCATGCTAACACAATTACTTTTATTTATTCAAGTTTGCAATTTTATAAGAGCAATAATTAAAGTCTGTTCCTGTTTTTGAGCCTTTGTTCTCCCTTTATTTTAGGCTTTATACAAATTTCTTCAGCTGAAAGGACCACAGGTATGCAAACCTCTTTATTGCTGCTGCTGCAAGTGGTCAGTCTCACTCACATGGTCAATCACTCACACACACATACACACGCATACGTGTGCATACACACACACACACATACACACACACACACACACACACACACACACACACACACACACACACACACACACACACACACACAAACATCCCGCTGCTTCAGAAAATGCCTGCTAACACAAATCTTAATATTAAAATAACTCTGAGATTTTGTAACAACAACATTTAAAATATGTTTCAGTTTTGATTCTGTGCCCCTGTTTATTTTAGGCTTATCCAGATATCTTGAACTAAGAGGTCAAGAGGTATGCAAAGTTCTTAACTGCTGCTGCTGCCAGGGGATCTCTCAATTGCTCTTGCTCTTCATACATATAGGCACACACACACACACACACACACACACACACACACACACACACACACACACACACACACTGACAAAAACACATACGCACACTTGGCTTTTATTTCAAATTTTTTATGTTATACTCGCTAAACATCAAAAGCACTGCTTAGCAAGTGAAAATAATGGTGGCCATTAGATTTTTTCAGTCCAAGCTCCACGGCACCTTGATATGCTGCCATGAAGTGGCAGACTCATTTTCCAGTGGGCATTACATGTAGATTAACTCCCTTCTGGAGAATTCTCTAATGTTAGATATTTGGCATTAGATAAGTTGTATAAAGAACTGAACAAGCAACAAGGAGCATGTCTATTAAAGTGTTTAATAATGAGCAAGTTACAACAACAAAGATTTTGAGCAAGGCTCTTTCTCAATGCATAAAAACTCTCTACAGCAATCACAATTTATATTCAGCACCAGCCTATTAATTGTTAAAATTAAGTCACTAATCAACTAAATTAAAGGGCATTATGCAATAAATACATGTGTAAAACAAAAAATGATAACTACTTTAAAATAATTAAATTAAAATATAGATACACACATAGCCCAGATATATTCAAATACAGTCATGCCTACTTTTATCTATAGGTTTAATACTATTCTGACAGTTAAGATCAGGGTCAGCATCTACCCTAAAATAATTAATCTGTTTTTACTCTATCATTTCTGTTTTAGTAAAAATACCACCACCACACAATCCTAAATGAATAATCTGTAGGACATGAAACCTGAACTTATGACTGCTTCCCTTATTCTGTATATGTTTATAAAGAGCATTCATTTCAACACCCCTTCTAATATCTGACAAGTGTGAACTAATAATTTCTCTCAATTTTTGTTTTGTTTACCTATATAGAAACATTTGCATGCCATGCAGTTTGCAAGGTAAACAACATTTTCTGTAAAACAGGTGGCATACACATTAAACTCAAACATTTTCTTTGTAATAGGGTGCTGAAAATAACATTTTATATTAATATCATTACAAAACGTGCAATTATAGCAAGGATAGGTCTACTTCTTTTGAACAGCCTTACTTTTGTTATTACATTCAAAATCTTTATAAACAGAGAAGCTGCTTTAAATGTCTTTCTTTCTTATAGATGTATCTAGGGTTCTCTCCAACATTTCTAATATCTGGATTAGATTTTAATATGGCCCAATTCTTATTAATAATTTCTTGTACACTTCTAGTAAACCTATTATATTTCACCATGTATCTAACATGGCAAGATTGTGATTTATCCCTTCTAGCAATGCTGTTAAGCATATCACCATTTTGATTCATAACATGTCTACCTACTCCATCACGCTCATTTAAAACTAGAGCCCTAGTGAACCTTATCAATTGGTCACTATACCTCTTTTTTCAAAATCATTGGCCATACTATCTAAATCCCATGTAAAGTAATCTTTATATGTATTTAATTTAATATATTTGCTATTAAAAACTGACTTTTAATCACACTTTAAAATGTATATTTAGGATGCATACTGTTTGCATGAACATATCGAGTAGCTTGAACCTCTTTTTTATAAATAGTAGTAGAAAAATCATTCCCTTTCAGCATAATGGTAATACCTAAAAAATTAACATTAGTATTTGATATTTTCAAGTCAAATTCCAAAACACTATTAGTAGTGCGAAGCAACTCAAGAATTTCTTTTAAGCTAATGATATCACCAGTCCAAATAAGAAAGGTATTATCAACAAAACATTTAAAATATACAACATTTTCATTTTTAAATGGATGAACAACATTATCATTACATTTATATTTCTCCTCCCATCTAGATAAAACCAAATTAGCATAAATATTTGCAACTGGAGTGCCCATAACCACTCCAAGTTGCTGATGGAAAAATTCTTTCTTATATAAAAAATATGTTATTATGTAACAGTATATCCAACATAGAGCAAAGCAATTCCACCTTGGTATCCAAAAAGGCACCATGTAGTCGCATATATTATCTAATATACTCTATGCTGAAATTATTTGGTACAACCGTGAATAACGACTTAATATCCATTGTTGCTAGTATAAGGCCAACTTTGTGATTATTTTTGACCACACATTCAAAGTATTTAAAAACTCATTACTATCTTTTAAAAAGCTATAACTATACACTAATAATGATTTCAGCTCATCTCAAAGAATTTTGACAGAGGTGCAGTAATCCATTTTCCACTCACTACTATACGTCTTATTGGCAGTGCAGTACTATTTTTATGAATTCTTATCAATTTTTGGCAGCCCATAAATATAGGGAATACTAGGATGAGCTATGTAAAAATAGTTATAGATTTCAGGGGTAACCCGACCTTCCATTAACAAGTCATACAAAAATTATTTTACTCTATAAAAATATTATTAACAATATTAGAATTAATTTTCTTAAATGTAGACTCATACAACAGCAGCTTATACATCAATTCATCATACGACTCTATATCCATAATCACAATTGTACCCCCTTTATCAGTTTGTTTAATTACAATATCTTTAAGAGAACAACTCCTATTAAGTGCTTCACTTTCTCCCCTAGTTAAATTGTAAAATTTAAATTGGTTGCTACCTGAAAAATATAAATCATATAATTTATGTTCACACATAGCTAGAATGCTTTCACTGTGATGGTTGTTACTGGTATAAATGTACTAGGCCTTTTCAAGTTAGCAGAAGCTGTTTGTGTATCAATTTTATACATCCATTTCAAATTAACATCTCTTGCAAAAAGTCTTAATTCAGTTAATGACTCACTAATGCCCCCTCTATATGAAGGTACAAATGATAAACCCTTATTAAGTAGGCATACCTCATTTTCAGAAAATATATACTTAGACATATTAATAACATGAAGGTTATAAAATTGCTACAAAGAAAAGAAAATCAGTCATGATATCTATGACTTTAAGAATAATCACATGTTTTATTGGCCAAAGCAACAGAGACTGATGAGGTCAGCTTCTTCAGCTGATGATTTAGTACCACCCTCTAACCCTCCTTTGTCTGATGCTGGTTCATGATTGGCTAATATAATTACACTTACTTCTGATGCCATTTCCAGTCTAATGAAATGTAGTGAGGCAGTTTGTGATTTAGATAGTTTTAATGTAATAAGTAATAAAATGGCAGTTAATACAAATGGAAGTCAACAAGATATGAATAGCATCAAAGAAGGAGAATCTTCAAACAGTTTTTTAGTGAAAGCCTGTTTCCAACTTCAAATGCCAATAAAGGTATGAGAAGACTTGAGAGGAAGAAGTAGAACAAGAAGGAATGTGCAGCAGCAAAAAGTACCTGTACTAACCACACAAACATCAGCAGGGACGACATTCATGAAAGTAGGACCAACAGCAAGAAGCAAAGTAGCCAAAAAATGACTGTTAGTGGCTTGAATAATGTTATTAATGTCTGAGTATATTTTTTTCTGAAAACGAGTTATGCTTATTTAATAAGATATAATAATTAAACAAGCTGATAAAGGGGGTGAAATTGTGATCATGGATATAGAGTTGCATGATGAATTGGTGTATAAGCTGTTGTTGGATGAGTCTACATTTAAGAAAATTAATTCTAATATTGTGAATAATATTATTTATAGAGTAAAAGAATTTTTGTATGACTTGTTAATGGAAGGTCGTGTTACCCCTGAAATATATAACTGTTTACAAAGTTCATCCTAGTATTCCCTATATTTATGGTTTGCCAAAAATTCATAAAAATATTAGTGTACCACCAATGAGACCTATAGTAACGGGTGGAAAATGGATTACTGTGCCTCTATCAAAATTCTTCAAGAAAGAGCTGAAATCATTATTAGTGTATAGTTATGTTTTTATAAAAGATAGTAATGAGTTTTTGAGGGTCTGTAGCACCACATCAAATGGTGATAAGTTCAAATGCCAGTTGTTCGAACTTAAAAAGTCCTAAAACCCTAAACAGCGTACTCACAGAACAGCGATTTTTTTTCCTAGGGAAAAAAATTTGCTGCTCTTATACCCCCTAATTAAATATACCAACTCCCAAGATTGCACTACAGTGGAGGAAATAGCAAAGCCCCGAAGATGGCCCACCGATTTTTCCCCCTGGGAAAAAAATCGATGTTCCGTAACTTCGCGGTTTAGTGCTTTTGGACTTTTCGGTTCAAACAAAGGGCTTTCGAACTTATCACCATTCAATGTGGCGATATAGACCTAATTTTTTAATTGTTTGAATGTGTGGTCAAAAATAATCGCAACAATGGCCTTATAGTAGCAACAATGCATATTAATTCGTTATTCACAGTTATACAGAAGAATTTCAGCATAGAGAATATTTAGAGAATATATGCGACTATATAGTACCTTTTTGGATACCAAGGTGGAATTGCTTTGGTCAATGCTGGATATAGTGTTACATAATAACATATTTTATACAAGAAAGAATTTTTCTATCAGCAACTTGGAGTGGCTATGGGCACTCCAGTTCCAAATATTTATGTTAATTTGGTTTTATCTAGATGTGAGGAAAAATATATATTTAATGATAATGCTGCTCATCCATTTAAAAATAAAAATTTAGTATATTTTAAATGTTTTTTTGATGATGTCTTTCTTATTTGGACTGGTGATGTCACTAGCTTTAAAGACTTTGTTGGGTGGCTTTGCACTACTACTAATTTTTTTGGGAATTTGACTTGAAATTTTCAAATACTAAGGCTAATTTTACGATATTACCATTGTGCTGCAAGGGAATGATTTTTCTACTACTATTTATAAAAAAGAGGTTCAAGCTATTTGTTATGTTCATGTGAACAGCATGCATCCTAAATATACATTTAAAAGTGTTATTAAAAGTCAGTTTTTAAGAGCAAGTAGATTAAATACACGTGAAGATGATTTTAG
The DNA here is from genome assembly GCF_019279795.1 of Protopterus annectens. Classification (NCBI taxonomy): domain Eukaryota; kingdom Metazoa; phylum Chordata; order Ceratodontiformes; family Protopteridae; genus Protopterus; species Protopterus annectens. The sequence continues at coordinate 720,818,624 of NC_056746.1, read as the reverse complement.
AAAGGGATTTAGATAGTATGGTCATAGATTTTGAGAAAAGAGGTTATAATGACCAATTAATAACTCTAGTTTTAAATGAGCATGATGGAGTAGGTAGACCTCTTATGAATCAGATTGGTGATATGCTTAACAGCATTGATAGAAGGGATAGATCGTGATCTTGCCATGTTAGCTACATGATGGAATATAATAGGTTTACTAGAAGTGTACAAGAAATTATGAATAAGAACTGGGCCATATTAAAATCTAATCCAGATATTATAATTTTGTTAGACAGAGCCATAGATCCATCTATAAGAAAGAAAGAAATTTAAAGCAGATTCTCTGTTATTAAGATTTTCAATGTAATAAGAGTAAGGCTGTTCAAAAGAAGTGGACCTATCCTTGCTATAATTACACTTTTTTAATAATATTAATACAGAACATTATTTTCAGCACTCTGTTACAAATAAAAATGTTTGAATTTAATGTGCATGCCACCTGTTTTACAGAAAATGTTGTTTACCTGGCAAACTGCATAGCATGCAATGGTTTCTATATAGGTAAGACAAACCAAAAATTGAAAGAATGTATTAGTTCACACTTGTCAGGTATTAGAAGGGGTGTTGAAACAAAGACTCTTTATATACACAACAAGGGAAGTTGTCATAAGTTCAAGTTTCATAGACTGTAACTTTACCCATGTAGCTAGTTGGGTGCTAATATAAGAATCAAACCCTGTACCTTGTGTCTGTAAGGTAAACACCTTATCCGTTATGATAATCTCTTATGTGTGCTACAGATTATTCATTTAGGAGTGTGTGGGGATGATGTTTTTACTAAAACAGAAATGATACAGTGTAAATGGATTAATTATTTTAGGGTGGATGCTGAACCTGGTCTTAAGTCTCAGAATAGTATTAAACCTATACTTAAAAGTAGGCATGACTGTATTAGAATATATCTGGGCCATGTGTGAATCTATATTTTAATCATTTTAATCACTTTAATTATTTTAATGTAATTATTGTATTATGTTGTTTTACACAAGTATTTATTGCATAGTGCACTTTAATTTAGTTTATCATGTGACTTGATTTTAATAATTAATAGGCTGGTAATGAATATAAATTGTATTTCCTCTAGAGAGTTTTTATGCACTGAGGAAGAGCCTTGTTTGACAGCTTTTTGTTGTGACTTGCTCATTATTAAACACTTTTAAAGACAGAGTGTTCCGTGTTGCTTGTTTTGTTGTTGTATTGAGACTGATTCTGTGAAGCACATTGGTATCTAGACGTTTGGTATTTTCATTTTTATAAAAGAACTGAGGCAGAATGTATTTGTTTACTACATACAAGATTTTTGGAGAAAATAAAAAAAAATGTTTAAAGGTTATGGGGAAAGTGAGTTGTCGGGATTTATGGACAATATGTATGTTCAGGGATCCCAATGCTTATACAAGAAGAACAAGGTGAAATATTTGATGTATCAGTAGGCTCTATCAAAGGTGACCACTGTGAAGTTCCTGAGAGGCAGTTGTCTGAATATAAGATGCTGAAGAGCACAACAATTGCTATTTTCAATGGGATTATTACTGATTGTGTCATTTCTAAGTATTCACTAGCAGTGATTATATGTTTCCAGAGATTTATCTGTTCTTTGAGTTGGTGCAGCCATAGAATTGTTATATACAAGTATGAAGGGGTGGGTAGGTCTGCACCCCAGTACAGGGGTGCAGGGACTTGCCTCCTTGCAAAAAACACTTGCAGTTTAATTTTAAGTATAAAGCATTAGTTTTCAGCATAGTCATTTCTCAGTGTTTTGATATTCAGAGTTCCATAAATTAACTGAACTGGTAGTGGTAACATGAAGTTTAGCCATGTGCAATGTATAATTGAGAATTAAAGTGTTAAGGTTAATTGTAGCATAATGCATATGCAAGTGTATGAGGAAGAAAAAACTTGGATGAAGAGATTAAACAATATGCAGTTGTAACTATAAGGGTATTACTGGTAGGGGATTTGAACCGTAACAAGAGGAAGGAAATATAAGCACAAGAAGTCAAAGCACTGAAAGAAGTTGCAACATGGGAAGCTAAAATTAGGGAAGCAAAGAATTTATATGCATGTTACAAAAACTTAAGAAATGAAATATATTAATCTCTCATTGTAAAGATATAAAAGAAGAATATGGCAGGAATATGGTGGGAAAATGGTTCCATAGTATTCAGATTGCATGGCAATTTGGGCTGTAATGGGTGACAATGTGAAGATTGTAATGTTGAATGAACCAGAAGTAGTCTTGATATAAGCAGGAGAACATGATGGGAACAGTGACAAATTATGAGGGAAAAATAAATGCAGCTGTAAAAAATGAAGGTGCAATATTAAAAAAATAAGAAGGAAGCCAGTAGATTTCTGTGAAAAGAATATAACACGAGAAGAACTGGAGATTTTTCAGGATACAAATCTATTGTCAGCCCTAGTACCTGATGGATTATGGTATTTTTTTTTAATAGAATAGAATTAAAGGGAAAGAAAAGGCTGGATTTACATGGCTTAAGAATGAATGAATGAGTGAAAGATATGTTAATTGAGAGGAATTAGCAATGCAGTAATATATGAGGGGAAAATAAAATTTATCTGGAAGAAAGGAAAGAGGTAGGTGGAATGGGATCGAATCACACTGGGAAATACTAAATATAAAGATTCTATGAGAATTTTGTAGAGGAGAATGTTAACAGTGATGGACAATGTTTTGTATGCAGGAGTCTAAAACAGGTAAAGGTACAGGAAATGCTAGTAATAGCACAGGAAGTTATAGAGTAAAAACAGAGAAAAAGAAGAAGGGAAATTAATTGCTAGGATTCAAAGAGACTCTCTCCACCCAAGCTAATTGGCCAATGTCGGTTGGTCAATTAGCATGATGAAGAGAATCTCTGGTTCAGAGGCATGGTAAAGCCTCACAGAAAAACACAGCCGGCTCATTGTC
>NC_056746.1:720745654-720810654 GCF_019279795.1 Protopterus annectens | reverse complement strand
CTTTTCTGCATTGTTTGTATTCTCCTTTACAAATCATTTTCAGTGCAGTTTAATAGAGCAAGCATGTACCTCATTTTATTTATTCATTTATTTTTTTGCTTTGGCTTTCTGCATTATTCTCCTATTTGTGAAAGATGTGCATTTTCTTTGACAAAGTATTTCTGTTTATTCTTATTTCATAATGCTGGCTTCATTGTTATGCTGCCTGTTTATTGTTAAATCACATAGATAGTTCAATTAATTTTTCTATGATAAGCCCCAGGTCATTCCTTCAAACAAATCCCTCTTCACTACACATCTTTTTTCCCCATACTGTCTCTCATATGTATTTTTGGATATTATATGACATGACATATACGTATATCTGGATTATCCAGAGCATGTCAAGAGGCAGAACATAACATAAACTTGTTACTAGCATATGCTGTCTTCAAGTGCTGACATCTAAACAGCACAATTAGAAACCATGGTATGTCATTGTGTAATATTATATTTTATAGCAGAGTTCCTCTACTCCCCTGCTTTGACTAGGTTTGACTATTTAATTTCTAATTGGTCCAGAAAGAGTAGCAGGTAGATGGCAGCTGAATGCATGTCTTCAGTGTGTGACAGACACACTTGCAGGGAACTACCCACCTCTCGTACAGCTTATTTGTCTTCACACAGAGCTTGCTCATCACATGACTTCTGCCAGAAACAAAGAGGGCAGTCTGAAGGATGCATCCCAGGTGTTATCATCATTGTGAATCAAACAAAGAAGCTGTATACACACACACACACACACACACACACACACACACACACACACACACACACACACACACACACACTAAATCTATCCCCTAACCTAATCCTTACTCTAACCCTAACAGTCACAATCCCACATACACCCTTAATCTGTCCCCTTACGTAACTCTTACTTTAAATATAACCCACATACATTTTCACAAACACACACACACACCACTAGTAAACATCCCACTAACCTGTTTCAATAAAGCAAACGTCTGATGAAACACCCATTCGATAAACCAGACATTTGAAAAAAACAACCCTGCACTTCTGTCTGTCAGCCAATACATACATCTACCAAACACATGAAAACCATATATATATATATATATATATATATATATATATATATGTGTGTGTGTGTGTGTGTGTGTGTGTGTGTGTGTGTGTGTGTGTGTGTGTAAAGGAGGGAGAAAGATATGTCATGCTTAAAAAAGTATCTCTGTCTATTATGTTTTTGAAGGTCAGCACACTCTCATGCCAGTGCTATAAATATTTACTGTGATGAGGCAAAAATTCACTTACTGTATATGAAGAGTCTGAAGAACACATTTGTGATTATAAAGACAGCAGTACCAGGTCATTGGCTTCATAAGCTTTAGGCAAGTTACTTGTGCTGTCTAACATGTAATGTTGTATCTGTCATATTAGCCAATAATACAACACAGTGTTGTTTATATTTTATAAAACAGTTTTTATGTAATTGGTATTGATACAGTTTACTGATCAGTTCAGTAATTAATGAAGTATAATTCAAGTTGTTACTTGTGTCAACTGAAAATGAAAGTTTTGGAGTTATGTTGAGATCTGTAGGATTGCACAACTTTGTAATTATTCACAAACCTATAAATCAAGTTAAATAAGGGCAAATTATAAATTATCTCCAACAGCTACAATGGATTGAAATTCAGCAGAAAAGAGGTACTTTATCGCCTCATTAATAAAACTGGTAGCTCCCAAAGCAGCTATAAACACTTCACTGCCTGTACATGTGAGGTTAATTACCACTTATTTTCAGTGCCTTGTAACTGGCAATAGCACTTGTGCAGGTTTTAATTTTTGTCAGAATATTTAATTTATGAAGCTTAAATGCCCATCTTATATATGCCAAGCAATGAGTGCTTTTATACAAGCAAAGCCTATAAAGCTACTCTGAAACATATTAACATTAACAAAAGATGACTGTATTAGCAATCAGTGTTATTTCTTAAAATAAGGCATGTATATGCATATAAATGTTTATTGTATTCCATATGACCAACAAAGCTGTGACAAAGTGGCAAATGGCTTTTCTTTTCTTTTCTTTTAGAAAAGCATAGTTCTAGATAGAAGCTGATTGTACATATGTTGATTGTTACCGGAAGACCTTAAACTGCTATCCTTGCAGATACATGAGTGATATATTTATTCATCCGGGAGTACAGCTTAATGCTTGACCAGTTATCATGAAAAAAGTTATTGGGATTAGGAAACAATCACCAGTTTCCTGTTCTTTTGTTTCTATGGATGATGCATGAAAAATCTGCCTCATAGCCCCCCCCCCAAACAAAAATTGCTGATGCACAATGATCAGTTGTTTTGCATAGTATTTAAGCAGTGATCTTTAAAGCGGAAATATAATTAATATCATTAAGACCCTAATTTGAATCACACAACTATTGCGTATGCTTTTTTTTTTTTTTTTTTTTTTTACTCTAAGCAAAAAACGTAGACAAAACCACTTCTCTAATGTACTCAGAATGTATCTAGTAAGTTGAATCAAATGAAAAAGGTATAAAATTGAACAGGTAGGTATACATTGCTACTTCATTAAAATATTCATTTCACAGTAGAAGACATTTCACCTAATGTGTGAACAACAAACAGTATAGAAAACAACCTGCCTTTTCTTTTCTATCAGGTTCACCATGTGGCTGTTGTGTATTTTCTCTTGGACTATATGATCAGAATTTTGCTGCCACAGGTTATATAAGTTTTGGATTTAGAGGTCTGCTTCCCAGCATGAGAGGTGTTTAAAAAAATGTAGACCTAATGTGCACTGTTCCTTTGCATGTAACAGCTCTATTTGATTTGTAGTGATTGAGAAGTATGTTTTTGAGTGAGCATCTCCTAATCCATCTTAGTGGAACCGATGAGAAGTGTTTCTGAGCAAGCACCTCTGGATCCTCCACAGTGGAACCAGTGAGAAGTATGTTTCTGAGTGAGCATTTCCTGATCCCTCATAGTGGAAGCAGTGAGAAGTATGTTTTTGATCGAGCATCTCCTAATCCCTCATTGTGGAACCAGTGAGAAGTATGTTTCTGAGTGAGCATCTCCTAATCTCTATGAGTGGAACCAATGAGAAGTGTTTCTGAGTGAATATTTCCTGATCCCTCATAGAGGAACCAGTGAGAAGTATGATTTTGAGTGAGCATGTCTGGATCTCTCATAGTGGAACCAGTGAGAAGTATGTTTCTGAGCGAGCATCTCCTAATCTCTATGAGTGGAACCAATGAGAAGTGTTTCTGAGTGAGCATTTCCTGATCCCTCATAGTGGAACCAGTGAGAAGTATGTTTCTGAGTGAGCATCTCTGGATCTCTCATAGTGGAACCAGTGAGAAGTATGTTTCTGATCGAGCATCTCCTGATCCCTCATTGTGCAACCAGTGAAAAGTATGTTTCTGAGTGAGCGTCTCTTGATCCCTCATACTGGAACCAGTGAGAAGTACGTTTCTAAGTGCACATCTTCTGGTCCCTCATAGTGGAACCAGTTCTCATGGTTTACTCTTGTATACATGTATGTGACTCACTTAACCTCCAAATAGTGGCTCAGCTGCATTCCTAGTTTCTTCAGGTTTGTCAGCTGGTTTGACATCTTTCACAAGATACTGAAGGATGCCTTTTTATGCATGTATTCTTGCCATATCTCATCTAATTGATTTTACTTCTAGATTCAGCATTTGATAAAGAATATCCACATGAAAAAACACCAGAAAAAAATAGATCCAACAAGCAGAAGTAAGATGAAGCAAAACCAGGCTATCATAAAACCAGCAACAGTTTATTCAGGAAACAGGCACAGGCAAAGGCATAAGTGCTTTCGCAGTATTACAACTACTTCATCAGATGCATAACATCTATCTAATTCAATGCCCATTAAAAAACAAAGTGAAAAAAATCACATGACATCCTAGTAAAGCTCTTAAAGAGATAACATTTTAAATAAATACAATACTAATACTAAACGTATAAACAAATAATAATGTCAACTACACATTTAGAGTCCTTAGAATATGTTACTGGTACCCTGCAGCTAAGGTCATCTACCTTATTCACACATGCAGGTGGATCTGAGGAAAAATAAGGCCTTCCTTCATTCCCAGTTCTTTGTATTACTTCAACTAGCTTATCAGATACTTCATTTTTACCATATCCCCTTGCTACAAACCTTTATTCTAGATCTCTCAGTTCTTTCGTAAAATTTTCCTCATTAGCATTAACTCGCGATGTTCTTATAGCTTGCCTGTTCACCACATTATTAAAGGTAAAATGTGGGTGTATATTACTACAATGCAAGTAAGTGTTCTTGTAATAGGGTTTTCTGTATGTCATAGTATCTATTGCCCCATCTTCCTTTACCTTCACTAACACATCCGGAAAACTAACCTCCCAATCTGAGCAAATCATCACAAACTTTGTACTTGTATTAATATAATTATACAAATCTGACAATTCCTTGGTTGTGCCTTCCCATATGAAAAACGGGTCATCCACGAATCTTCTGCAGAATATTACATTTGCCTAACATACTACCTAATACATGTTCATCTCCCATACTAACATGATACGATTGGCATAGCTATTGGCTTATGATTTGCCCATAGCTACGCCATCTATCTGCAGGTAGTAATCCTTTAATTTATTCAGCACACACTGGTATTATTAGATTTTTACAAATTAGTCCAATATAAATAACCACAGTACAGCAAGAACAATCAAAGTTAGAAGTAGTTTTATTGCACAAGGCAAAAGACCAAGCAACTCAAGTTCAAAAACTCTTCAGAAGGTAAAATCATTGAAATACAAACACAATATAAATACCACTCTTTCAGGTTAATCAAATAATGATCCTGTTATAAAACAAGAGTCCAGAAAGAAACTCCCTGTTTATAAGTTAATAGGATCATAGGCAAGTTCTATGCAATCATTCTGCAAATTATGGCCTTGCCAAAAACGCTATTCAAAAGTTCCCTCTAGAGTCAAGGAGGTCAGGAGACAAAAACAAAATAGATTTGAGGATGATATGAGGCTGCCCATCCAATTATCTAGGTTTGCCCTGAAGGAGGTAAGGCTGCTGCACTGTTTGACATGTAGTGGAAGCTTATTTCAGAGGTGAGGTATATACTGGGATATGAATCTATCAATGTGTCTTATTTATCTGCTGATGAAGGCCTAGTTACCTTTTATATTGCATTTCAGGTACCATTTGTTCTGTGAAACAATAAAAGGTCAAAGAGGGTTAGATCTTTCATGGTTTGAAAGACTAGACATGGATCTTCATGGAATAGCTTATACGTGAAAGAATACAGAGAACAAGGTGCCAGTCTGTTCTGATAACTAAGATTTGTTGGGGCCACTGCTTTTTCAATTATGAGTCTCAGAGGTCTCTGAAGTTGAGCAATATGTTTAGACAAACACATGCCAAATGCTACATTATGTTCACTAATGAGTTAGATGAGATACGCACAAAAGGGAATTAAGCCTGGATCTAGTGGAAATGCCTTTGGACATGAGATGAGCCAGACAGAAGGCTTTGTGAGCTACTGTAGATGCATGATGGTCAAACGATGAGGTATTATCAAAGGAGTGCCTAGATCCCTTACAATTGTGTTTGAACAAAGAGGTATACCAGCTATATTGTAGGTGAAAACATTTTGTTTTCTGAAATTAACTATGTTACAATTTTTACATTTTATTTGTGACCATTATCCTAGCACTGATTGTTAACAAGCTCTCAGAAGTGTGGCTAGGATAGGGTGAAGCAGGTGGCCATCCCCAGGTGCAAAGTGTTAGGAGTTTCAATAGGCAGATGCTCATCAGTCAGTAGTGCACTCATTTCCATACAGGAATTCCTGAATGTCAGTACAGAAATACTGCTTTTGCAGTCAGGACTGAATCACTTGCTACAGCATTTCCTGTGTCATAGCGAGTAGTTCTCTACAACTTTTTCAAATTTAAAGACTTTTTTTCTTTTCACTTCTAGTTGATGGGTGCATTTGACCTGTCACTTCTTAGGAGACAAGTGTGGAACAAAGGATGAGAAGACTGGCAAATGGACTCTTATTTATTTATTTATTTATTTTTGCACCTCAACATAGAGTTAAGGGGCACAGATCAAGGAGCAGCAGTGGGTTCTAAATGAGCCATATATGGGTCTACCTAATCTAAGGCAGGTTGGGGCAATTGTAAGTCAGTGAAAGATCAACTAACAACATCCAGTTTACAGTTGTCTGAAACCTGAGTACAGGCCTGACTATCAGGGAAGTATATGCCAAATAGAATGAAGCCCAACACTGAACCCTGTGGTACACCACTAGTAACTGTTTTGCTTTCAGAAGTGGGACCTGCAACTCTAACCACCTGGATTCTGTCAGACTGCCAGTTTCCAATTCACCACACAGCATAAGGATTTATGTTTAGATTTACAAGTCTGTCAATGATGCCTGCATGGCTAATACTGTCAATGGCCTTGGCCAGGTCCAGATATGCTCTATGCATTGCATAACTGCTATCCACTGCATCAGTTACATTTTCAAAGCAATTAATGAAGTTAAAGAGGTAGGACCTTCCTTTGACAAAGATGAATTGATAAGAGCCTGGGGTTAAGATATTTTCAACAACCATATAAATGATGTCTGAGATAATATGATCTATAGCTATACATAAGATGCTAGTGAGACTAGTGAGTCTTCAGTTACCAGAGTCAGTGGTAGGGCCACCTTTGTGTAATGACATTACAGTAGCTGTATTCCAGGCTTCAGAAATGTAAGCGGTGACAAGGCTTAGATTAAAGAGGTGAAGTAGGGGTTCAAACAGACAATACTTGCACTTATAATCCAGCAACCTGGTATGCTATCAGGGCCCATAGATTCCAGGTTCTTAGTTTTTGAGTGGGCTGAAACAACTTGTTTCATTGCAGTTAACGTGGATGGTCAGATTTGTTAAACCTGTGGAATAATTTTATAGGTCAGAGTTTGAAGTATTATTGTGGACTAGCTCCAAACATTGTTGGATGTTAGTTCTTAGCTTTGGTTTTAGTGGCTATTTTAAGTTCATATTTAGCATCAAGCTTCCCACTGGTTCCCTTAAGGTCACTGTTATTTTACTTAAGTGTGCCATTGATGTAGTTAGAATGAGACCTGTTATAACCATTAAACAATGTGTTTCTACTACTAATATTTTATTTAAAAAGTTATTCCACCACGCTGTTTTTTTTTATTTCTCACTGTGTTTAGTGCAGATTTGCAACCCCTTGGGCTTCATGTGAAGAAGCTCATAACATATTTCAAATGAACACCTCATAAATTCTTCTTTCAACAAAGTCCTTAGAGGATGCAAAAATAGTCATTTGTAGCACATAAAAGGGTGTTCATAACTCTGAATTTACTGAACAATGTAGAAAAAATTTATTTTTATATGCTTTTAAACCTGCATGTAAATATACAATATGGTGTTTATTAAAAGCCCCATAAGCAGAACACAACTGGTTAGTATTTAAATAATGGGCCCAATTCCAAAATCCTTGCTGTCACTCTAAGTGACCACACACAGTGAGACCAGGCTGAGAGCAGGTCATTTGGAATGTCGTCCCTGATGTAAGACTATTTATAGATAAGCCTTACAATAAAATAAGTGACTTATACAAAGAGCAAGTATTTCAGAGTTGTTTGTAGTTAAAAGCATTCCCCAGAGTCTCTTTGCTCCTTTGTCTGTTTAAAACTTTCATTTAGTAGCTACAACTTGTAGCTGTATTAGTGTGCATTACTATAATTGTATTTTTATTGAATTACTAAACTGTAAACTGCTTTTTCATACTGAGACTTGTATTTTCTGTTTTTGAGTGTTCTTTCTGTGCATTTATCGTGATGTTTTTGTGTTCTGCTCAAGTAGCATAATATTGATTGAGGCCTGCTGTTGTCCAGGCGTGGTAGTTTTGTTTGTTGAGTTTCCTGAGTTTCTGGCAGCCATTTTCTGCAGGTAGTGTGTTGTCTTCATTATTATTGAGAGTAACAGGATTTCCTGAACTTCTCTGGAATGAGTGATTGGGAAACAGGAGGGGCTAGTAGGACTGAGTAGTAATTTGAGATTCTTGATTCTTCCATCCCTTCTATTATATAAAGCCAGTGTCTGCAAAGGGCTAAGCTTGTATTTACCAGGCTGTGGATAGTGATTCATTACTGGGACAAAGCAGAAATTCCTTAATATTCCAAGAGAAGAATGAGTTATTTTTCAAATTTGTTTAATTGATTTGCACTTCTGTAACAATTATAATAGTGCTATACAGTTAATCTACTACATTTTGCACTGTTATACAGCTTTTTTACTGTTTTACTGCATTTATGTACTGTTGTATACTGCTTTAACACTATTTTGCATTGCTATATACTGTTTCATTACTCTAATTGCATGTTTACTGTATGACTTAACTGTAAACTGCTTTTTCATAATCATAGTTGTATTTTCTGTTTGGGAGTGCTCTGTCTGTGCTTTTCTCTGCATTTTCTATGAGATTTCTGTGTTCTTGTCAGATATCATATAACTGATTTGTTTGCAGTTTAAAGCATTCTCTACAGTCTCCTTGCTCCTTTATCTGTTTAAAACTTTCATTTAGTGGCTAAAGCTAGTTGCTGTAATAGTGTGCATTACTATAATTGCATTTTTATTGAATTACTAAACTGTAAACTGCTTTTTCATACCGATACTTGTATTTTCTGTTTGTGAGTGCTCTTTCTGTGCAATTCTCATGAGGTTTCTGTATTCTACTCAGGTAGCATAATCTTGATAGAGGCCTGCTGTTGTTCAGGCCTGGTAGTTTGTTTTTTTGAGTTTCCTGTGTTCTGACAGCCATTTCTGCTGATAGTTTGTTGTCTTCATTATTATTGAGAGTAACAGAAATTCCTGGCCTTCTTGATTGAGTAAGAGGAGGGGCTAGTAGGACTGAGTATTAATTTGAGCTTCTTCATTCTTCCATCCTTTCTGGTATATAAACCATGTGTCTGCAAAGGACTGTGCCTGTATTTACCAAGATGTGGACGGGGTTATATTACTGGGAATAAGCAGACATTCCATAAGATTCCAAGAACAGAATAAGTTATTTCTTGCACTTATTTCACTGAACTGCACTTGTGTAATGCTTATAATTTATCTATACAGTTAATCTACTACATTTTGCACTGTTATAAAGCTTTTTTTTACTGTTTCACTGTATTTATGTACTGTATTATACTGTTTTTACTGTATTTTTTTCATTGCTAGATACTGTTTCATTACTCTAATTACATGTATACTGAATTACTTAACTGTAAACTGCTTTTTCATACTGAGAGTTGTATTTTCTGTTAATGAGTGCTCTATCTCTGCCTTTTTGTGCATTTGTTTGAGGTTTCTGAATTCTAATTAGGTATCATATGACTGAATTGTTTGCAGTTAAAAGCATTCTCTGGCGTCTCCTTGATCCTATATCTGTTCAAAACTTTCATTTAATAGTTACAGCTAGTAATAGTGTGCATTACTATAATTGCATTTTTAATGAATTACTAAACTGTAAACTGTTTTTTCATACTAAAACTTGTAGTTTCTGTTTGTGAGTGCTATTTCTGTGCATTTATTGTGAGGTTTCTGTGTTCTGCTCAGGTAGCATAATATTGATATAGGCCTGCTATTCTCTATGCCTGGTAGTTTTGTTTTTAGTGTGTCCTGTGTTTCTGCAAGCATTTTATGCTGATAGTGTGTTGTCTTCATTATTATTACGAGTAACAGGGTTTCCTGACCTTCTCTAGCATGAGTGGTTGGGTAACAGGAGGGGCTAGTAGGACTGAGGAGTAATTTGAGCTTCTTGATTCTTCCATCCTTTCTGGTATATAAACCCTGTGTCTGCAAAGGGCTGTGCATGTATTTACAAGGCTGTGGAATGTGATTCATTACTGGGACTAAGCAGAAATTCCTCAAGATTCCAAGAGCAGAATAAGTTATTTCTTACTGTTGTTTCGTTGAATTGCACTTCTGTAAAGCTTATAATTGGGCTATACAGTTAATCTACTATATTTTGCATTGTTATGAAGGTTTTGTAATGTTTTCCTGCATTTATGTACTGTTTTAGACCGTTTTAACTGTATTTTACATTACTGGATACTGTTTCATTACTCTGATTACATGTTTACTGAATTACTTAACTGTGAACTGCTTTTTTCATTCTGAGAGTTGTATTTTCTGTTTGTGAATGATCGATCTGTGCTTTTTTGTGCAATTTTTTTTTAGGTTTCTCTTTTCCAATCAGGTATCATATAACTGATTTGTTTGCAGTTAAAAGCATTCTCTAGAGTGTTCTTGCTCTTTTATCTGTTTAAAACTATCATTTAGTGGCTTCAGCTAGTAGCTATAATAGTGTGCATTACTATAATTGCAGTTACATTGAATTACTAATCTGTAAACTGCTTTTTCATACTGAGACTTGTATTTTCTATTTGCGAGTGCTCTTTCTGTGCATTTATTGTGAGGTTTCTGTGTTCAACTCAGGTAGCATAATCTTGATAGAGGTCTGCTGTTTTTCAGTCCTGGTAGTTTTCTTTGTTGAGTTTCCTGTGTTTCTGGCAGCCATTGTCGGCAGATAGTGTGTTGTTTTCATTATTATTGAGAGTAACAGGGTTTCCTGACCTTCTCTAGCATGAGTGATTGGGTAATACGAGGGGCTAGTAGGACTGAGTAATAATTTGAGCTTCTAGATTCTTCCATCCTTTCTGTTATATAAACCCTGTGTCTGCAAAAGGCTGTGCTTGTATTTACCAAGATGTGGATGGAGATTCAATCCTGGGACTAAACAGAAATTCCTTAAGATTCCAAGAGCAGAATAAATTATTTGCTACACTTATTTCATTGAACTGCACTTGTGTAATGCTTATAATTGATCTATACAGTTAATCTACTACATTTTGCACTGTTATAAAGCTTTTTATTACTCTTTTACTGCATTTATGTACTTGTTATACTGTTTTAACTGTATTTTTCATTGCTAGATAGTTTCATTACTCTAATTTCATAATTACTGAATTACTTAATGATAAAATGTTTTTTTTTTCATACTGAGAGTTGTATTTTCTGTTTGTGAGTGCTCTATCTGTGCTTTTCCGTGCATTTTTTTGAGGTTTCTGTGTTCTCTCAGGTATCATATAACTGATTTGTTTGCAGTTTAAAGCATTCTCTAGACTGTCCTTTCTCCTTTATCTGTTTAAATTTTTTATTTAGTGGCTACAGCTAGTAGCTATAATAGTGTGCATTACTATAATTTCATTTTTATTGAATTACTAAACTGTAAACTGATTTTTTTATACTGGGACTTGTATTTTCTGTTTGTGAGGGCTCTGTCTGTGCATTTATTGTGAGGTTTATGTGTTATACTCAGGTAGCATAATTTTGATAAGAGTCCTGCTGATGTACAGGCCTGGTAGCTTTATTTGTTGAGTTTCTTGTGTTTCTGGCAGCCATTTTCTACTAATAGTGTGTTGTCTTCATAATTATTGAGAGTAACAGGGTTTCCTGACCATCTCTAGTGTGAGTAAATGGGTAACAGGGGGGTGGCTAGTAGGACATAGTAGAAATTTCAGATTCTTGATTCTTCCACCCATTCTGGTACATAAACGCTGTGTCTGCAAAGGGCTGTGCTTGTATTTACCAGGCTTTGGATGATGATTCTTTATTGAGAGTAAACAGAAATTCCTTAAGATTCCAAGAGCAAAATAAGTTATTTCTTACACTTATTTCATTGAATTGCACTTGTGTAACACTTACTACGTAATTACACGTACTATAGAGATAATCTGCTACAATTTGCACTGTTATAAAGCTTTTTTACTGTTTCACTACATTTATTTACTATTCTATACTGTTTAAACTGTATTTTTCATTGCTAGGTATTGTTTCATTACTCTAATTGCATGATGAAAGAATTACTTAACTGTAAGCTGCTTTTTTGTACTGAGAGTTGTATTTTCTGTTTGTGAGTGCTCTATCATTGCTTTTCTATGCTTTTTATTTTGAGGTTTTGGTGTTCTTGTCAGGTATGATATAATTGATTTGTTTGCAGTTAAAAGCATTCTCTAGAGGCTCCTTGCTCCTTTATTTGTTTAAAACTTTCATTTAGTGGCTACAGCTAGAAGCTGCAAAAGTGTGCTTTCCTATAATTGTATTTTTATTGAATAACTAAACTGGAAATTGCTTTTTCATACTGAGATTTGTATTTTCAGTTTGTGAGTACTGTTTCTGTGCATTTATTGTGAGATTTCTGTGTTCTACTCAGGTAGCCTAATCTTGATAAATGCTTGCTGTTGTCCAGGCCTGGTAGGTGTGTTTCTTGAGTTGTCTGTGTTTTTGGAAGTCATTTTCTGTTGATAATGTGTTGTCTTCATTATTATTGAGAGTAAAAGGGTTTCCTGACCTTCTCTAGCATGACTGATTGGGTAACAGGAGGGGATGGTAGGACTGAGCAGTAATTTGAGCTTCTTGATTCTTCCATCCTTTCTGGTATATAAACTCTGTGTCTGTAAAGGGCTGTGCATGTATTTACAAGGCTGTGGATGGCGATTCATTACTGGGACTAAACATAAATTCCTTAAGATTCTAAGAGCAGAATAAGTTTTTTCTTACATTTGTTTCATTGAATTGCACTTTTGTAAGGCTTATAATTGTGCTATACAGTTAATCTACTACACTTTGCATTGTTATAAAGCTTTTTTAATGTTTTCCTGCATTTACGTACTGTTTCATATCGTTTTAACTGTATTTTTCATTGCTAGATACTGTTTCATTACTCTGATTACATGTTTACTGAATTACTTAACTGTGAACAGCTTTCTCTTACTGAGAGTTGTATTTTCTGTTTGTGAGTGCTCTATCTGTGCTTTTTTGTTCAATTTTTTTTAGGTTTCTCTTTTCCAATCAGGTATCATATAACTGATTTGTTTGCAGTTAAAAACATTCTCTAGAGTCTCCTTCCTCCTTAATCTGTTTAAAACTTTCATTTAGTGGCTACAGCTAGTAGCTGTAATAGTGTGCATTACGATAATTGTATTTTTATTGAATTACTAAACTGTAAACTGCTTTTTAATACTGAGACTTTTATTTTCGATTTCCAAGTGCTCTTTCTGTGTATTTGTCATGATGTCTCTGTGTTATACTCAGGTAGCATAATCTTGATAGAGGCCTGCTGTTGTACAGGCCTGCTAGTTTTGTTTCTTGAGTTTCCTGTGTTTCTGGCAGCCATTTTCTGCAGATAGTGTGTTGTCTTCATTATTATTGAGACTAACAGGGTTTCCTGACCTTCTCTAGCAATAGTGATTGGCTAATAGGAGGGGCTAGTTGGAATGAGTAGTAATTTGAGCTTCTTGATTCTTCCATCCTTTCTGTTATATAAACCCTGTGTCTGCAAAAGGCTGTGCTTGTATTTACCAGGCTGTGGATGGAGATACATTACTGGGACGAAGAAGAAATTCCTTAAGATTCCAAGAACAGAATAAGTTATTTCTTGCACTTATTTCATTGAATTATAACTCTATAATCCTTATAAATGTGGTATACAGTTAATCTACAGCATTTTACACTGCCATAAAGCTTTTTTACTGTTTCACTGATTTATGTACTGGTTCATACTGTTTTAACTTTATTTTTCATTGCTAGATACTGTTTCATTACTCTAATTGCATGTTTACTGAATTACTTAACTGTAAACAGCTTTTTCATACTGAGAGTTGTATTTTCTGTTTGTGAGTGCTCTATCTTTGCTTTTCTGTTCATTTGTTTGAGATTTGTGGGTTCTTGTCAGGTATCATATAACTGATTTGATTGCAGTTAAAATCATTCTCTAGAGTCTCATTGCTCCTTTATCTGTTCAAAACTTTCATTTAGTAGATACAGCTAGTTGCTGTTATAGTGTGCATTACTATAATTGCATTTTTAATGAATTGCTAAACTGTAAACTGGTTTTTCATACTGAGAATTGTATTTTCTGTTTGTGAGAGCTCTATCTGTGCTTTTCTGTGCATTTTGTCAGGTTTATGTGTTCTACTCAGGTATCATATAACATTTTTTTTGCAGTTAAAAGGATTCTCTAGAATCTCCTTGCTCCTTTACCTGTTCACAACATTCATTTAGTGGCTATAGCTAGTTGCTGTAATAGTGAGCATTACTATAACTGCATTTTTATTGAATTGCTAAACTGTAAACTGAGTTTCATACTGAGAGTTGTATTTTTTGTTTTTGAGTGCTCTATCTGTGCTTTTCTGTGTATTTTATGAGGTTTCTGAGTTCTAGTCAGGTATCATAAAACTGATTTGTTTGCAGTTAAAAGCATTCTCTAAAGTCACCTTGCTCCTTTACTTGTTTAAAACTTTCATTTAGTGGCTACAGCTAGTAGCTGTAATAGTGTGCATTGTTGTAATTGCATTTTTATTGAATTATTAAACTGTAAATTGCTTTTTCATACTAAGACTTGTATTTTCTGTTTGTGAGTGTACTTTCTGTGCATTTATCATGAGGTTTCTGAGTTCTACTCAGGTAGCATAATCTTGATAGAGGCCTGCTGTTGTCCAGGCCTGGTAGTCTTATTTGCTGAGTTTCCTGTGTTTCTGGCAAGCATTTTCTGCTGATAGTGTGTTGTCTTCATTATTATTGAGACTAACAGGGTTTCCTGACCTTCTCTTGCATGAGTGACTGGGTAACAGGAGGGGCTAGTAGACTGAGAAGTAGTTTCAGCTTTTTGATTCTTCCATCCTTTCTGGTATTTAAACCCAGTGTCTGCAAAGGGCTGTGCTTGTATTTCCAAGGCTGTGGATGGTGATTCATTACTGGAACTAAGCAGAAATTCCTTAAGATTCCAAGAGCAGAATAAGTTATTTCTTACACTTATTTCATTGAATTTCACTTCTATAATGCTTATAATTGTGATATACATTTAATCTACTGCATTTTGAACTGTTATAAATGTTTTTGTACTGTTTCATTCCATATATGTACTGTTTTATACTGTTTTAACTGTACGTTTTATTTTTTAGATACTGTTTCATTACTCTATCTGCATGTTTACTGAATTACTTAACTGTAAATTGCTTTTTCATAGTGAGAGTTGTATTTTCTGTTTGTGAGTGCTCTGTCTGTACTTTTCTGTGCACTTTTTGAGGTTTCTGTCTTCTCGTCAGGTATCATATAACTGATTTCTTTGCAGTTAAAAGAATTCCCAGAGTCTCCTTCCTCCTTTATCTGTTTAAAACTTTCATTTAGTGGCTATAGCTTGTATCTGTAATAGCATGTATTTCTATAATTGCGTTTTTATTGAGTTACTAAACTGTAAACATCTTTTTCATACTGAGATACTGTTTCATGAGTACATTTTTGTGCATTTATCATGAGGTTTCTGTCTTCTAGTCAGGTAGCATAAGCTTGATAAAGTCCTGCTGATGTCCAGGTCTGGTAGTTTTGATTCTTGAGTTTCCTGTTCTTCTGGCAGCTATTTTCTGCTGATAGTGTGTTGTCTTCATTATTATTGAGAGTAATAGGGTTTCCTGACCTTCTCTAGCATGAATTATTGGGTAACAGCAGGGACTAGTATGACTGAGCAGTAGGTGTAGCTTCTTGATTCTTCCATTCTTTCTGGTATATAAACCCTGCATCTGCAAAGGGCTGTTCTTGTATTTCCAGGCTATGAATGTTGATTCATTACTGGGACTAAGCAGAAATTCTCTAACATTCCAAGAACAGAATAAGTTATTTCTTACACTTATTTTATTGAATTGCACTTGTGTAATACCTATAATTGTGCTATACAGTTAATCTACTACATTTTGCACTGTTATAGAGCTTCATTTACTGTTTCACTGCATTTCTGTACTGTTTTATACAGTTTTAACTGTATTTCTCATTGCTAGATACTGTTTCATTACTCTAATTGCATGTTTACTCAATGACTTTACTGCAAACTGCTTTTTCATACTGAGAGTTATATTTTCTGTTTGTGACTGCTCTATCTGTGGTTTTCTGTGCAGTTTTTTGAGGTTTCTGTGTTCTAATCAGGTGTCATATAACTGATTTGTTTGCAGTTAAAAGCATTCTCTAGAATCTCTTTGCTTCTTTATCTGTTCGGAGCTTTCATTTAGTGGCTACAGCTAGTTGCTGTAATAGTGTGCATTACTATAATTGCATTTTATTGAATTGCTAAAGTGTAAACTGCTTTTTTGTACTGAGACTTGTATTTTCTGATTGTGAGTGCTCTTTCTGTGCATTCATCGTGAGGTTTCTGTATTCTACTCTAGTAGCATAATCTCGATATTGGCCTACTGTTGTCCAGGCCTGGTAATTTTGTATGTTGAGTTTCCTGTGTTTCTTGGAGGAGCCATTTTCTGCTGATAGTGTGTTGTCTTTATTATTATTGAGAGTAACAGGGTTTTCTGACCTTCTCTAGCATGAGTGATTGGGTAACAGGAGTTGCTAATAGCACTGTGTACTAATTTGAGCTTCTTGATTCTTCCATCCTTTCTGGTATAAAAACCCTGTGTCTGCAAGGGGCTCTGCTTATATCTACCAGGCTGTGGATGGTGATTCATTACTGGGGCTATGCAGAAATTCCTTAAGATTCCATAAGCAGAATCAGTTATTTCTTACACTTATTTCATTGAATTGCACTTGTGTAATGCTTATAATTGTGATGTATAGTTAATCTACTACATTTTGCATTGTCATAATTTTTTTTTACTGTTTCACTGATGTTTGTACTGTTTTATACTGTTTTAACTGTATTTTTCATTGCTAAATACTATTTCATTACTCTAATTGCATGTTTACTGAATTACTTAACTATAAACTGTTTTTTCATACCGGGAGTTTTATTTTCTGTTTGTGAGTGGTTTATCTGTACTTTTCTGTTTATTTATTTATTTATTTATTTATTTTGGTTTCTGAGTTCTAGTCAGGTATCATATAACTGATTGCTTTGCAGTTAAAAGTATTCTCTAAAGTCACCTTGCTCCTTTACCTGTTTAAAACTTTCATTTAGTGGATACAGCTAGTAGCTGTAATAGTCTGCATTATTGATTATATTTTTATTGAATAATTAAACTGTAAACTGCTTTTTCATAAAGAGACTTGTATTTTCTGTTTGCGAGTGTGCTTTCCGTCCATTTATCATGAGGTGTCTGTGTTCTAGACATAATAATAGTTGCAGTTCTTATACAAGTCAATCAATCACATAGCCAATAAGAAACGACAATTAATTATGCAGTAAAACACTAATCATAATTTAAAAAGCAGTCAAAATGTTTACTAGATTTTTGAAAACAACAGTTTTAGCCTAAGGAATCATCTGTTTAAGTTTTAAAACTGATTTAACCAAGACCATCTGATTGACACCTGGTGGATGTTCAGTCTGTAATCTTAAAATCCACTGATATTCTTTATTTTCTAGTTTGGTGTTCAAATCTCCTCTTCTAATGGATCTCATCAAAACCTCCCTATCCCTAAACTTAAAACTATGAGTGACATTTTCAGACACATGCTTTGCTAAAGAGTTGGACAATATATTCCTTCTAATTTCAGAATTATGTTCTATAATGCTGTCCTTTAAATGTCTAGTTGGCTTGCCACATAAAAAATATGTGAATTTTGTGCAGGTGGCCAGATATATAATGTTATTGGTATTGCAAGAACAGAACATTTAAAGGTAAAGGAAACTTTACTATTATGGTGTATAAAGGTGTTATTTTTTCAATTAGGGCATAACAACAACAGTTGTGGCAAGCAAACGTTCCTTGTTTAGCCCATTTATTTTGTGATTTTTCTGTCCGCATATCCTTATAGCATAATCTGTTCTTAAGATTCACACATTTTCTATATGTGAACATAGGTCTATGGCTAAGCTCAGGTAGGCTCCTATGGATGCCCCAGTTATTGGTAACAATTTTTGTAATACCTTCACTACATCTACTATAAGTAGACATCTACCAAACATCTTGTGTGGAAACATTATTATTTTCCTTACCATGATTATTCATTGATTCACCAAAAAATGGACAGTGGGCTGAGTCTCTACTAGACAGAACATGAGCTTTAACATCTTCTAACATTTCATTCTCATGGCCTCTCTTTGAAGGAAGCCAAAGTCTCATTGATCTGAGAGACACATTTAGAATCACTAGTGTTTAGTCTGCTCATGCGCATAACTTGGCCTTTGACAATACCCTTATATATATGGGGGGCGCATGCTTTTTCTTTGCAGATATTTGTTTTTGTTTACTTCTTTCTTAAAGACAGAAGTTTGTATTTCTATGCCATCATATACAATATTAACATCCAAAAATGCCATGCTATGATGTGAGTAATGCATGGAAAAATGCAAGACATTTGTAGTGGAGTTAAGATGGTCCACATAGGAAATAAATTAATTTTCACTACCCTCCCATACAAAAAAGATATCATCCACAAACCTTTTAAAGAAAGCTACATTTCCACCATAGTGATTTGAGCGTAAATTAACATAATGATCCTCCCATTCATTCAGGATTAATGTCACATAGCTATTAGCAATGGGGGTGCCCATGACAACCCCCATAATTTGATGATAGTACTTGTTATCATATAGAAATATGTTACTCTCAAAGACACTATCCAGCAGTTGACAAATTGTTTCTAATTGTCTACCTGGTCCATATTTATACTTGTTTAACAGTTGTCTAATAGCTGTAATGCCATATTCATTTGGTATCATAGTAAAAAGTGACTTTATATCAAGAGTAACCATAATGAAGGTGTCATGAGTTTTAGTTCTGAACCATGTATTAAATTGCTTAAGGAAATCTGCTGTATCTTTAATAAAGCTCTTCACATATGTTAAATACTTGCTCAGCTCACCCTGTAAATATACTGAAATAGCTTCCATAGCCAAACCACGTCCAGAAACAATGGGCCTCAAAGATGGTTTGTAGATGGATTTGTGCAATTTAGGTATGTCATAAAGCATTGGAAGCACTGGACGAGAGACAGTTTAATATATAAATAACTGTACTGAAATATCACTCATTACTTGTATATCATACAATAATGTGTTAATACTGTTGATAATTTCATCAACCTGAATGCAATTAATATTTTTAAATGCTGTTTCATCATTTGCTATCTCTAACATACTTTGATGGTAATCAGTTTTGTTCATTATAACAATAGCCCCTCCCTTGTTGGCTTCCTTAATAATGATGTCATCATTAAATTCTAATTCATACAAAGCTTGTTTTTCATCCTTAGTTAAATTATATATACGCTTAAACTTTTCATTCTGATAAAAGTTTCTAATCTGTATCTCACAGGAATTATAGAAAGCCTGTACAACTGGGTGGCTGTTTGGAACAATTGTGCTACTACGTTTATACTGCAAAGGAAAATTCAAACTTGAAGTGCCATATAACAGCTTTAGATCTAAATTCCACACAAATAATTTTAAGTCAGTTAATGCATCTGCTATACCTTCCACATTAGCAGGAATAAACTTTAGTCCCCTCTCAAGCAAAGAGATATGGTTAGAATTAATATTCATGTTAAATCCACAAGAGGCACAGTAGAAGAAACAAGTCCAAATGTAAAAAAACTGTTTAATGAAGCGCTTTTCGTTATTGCATTACAATAACTTCTTCAGAAACACTAACGTTCACACATTCAAGTTAAATATCATAGTCAAAATATCATGCGATGAGTGAAATCCAATCAACCAACTTGCTGAAAAATTACTATTAATTAATGTTAAAAAAACAAAATTGTCACCATGTTTTAAAAGGCTATAAGGTTCCAAACAGTAGTATTATACAAATACATATTAAATATTTATACAAGCTGTTTCTACATTACAGACTTAGAAAATAGGTGAAATATATATATATATATATATATATATATATATATATATATATATATATATATATACATAAAAACACTTTTTTATGTTTTCACCTGTTCAGACATTTTAATTTTAACAAACAAGCTATGTTACATGCTTCATTCAGTCCAGGATAATGAAAGGCATTTACTGTCAGTTGCCAATATAACTCCATTTCCTCAAGCAATAGGGCACTGGGGCCACCTCTAATATCTGATTGAATCTGCTCCATTGCTTTAAAAGAAAACATGTGTCCCCCTGTCATTTGTGAATGTCTTGCTAAGGCATTATCAGTTGTACCCCTGTCAATAGCGTACAAATGTTCATACATTCTATCTCGCAGTCTACGTTCTGTTTTCTCAACGTAGAATGAGGTACTGGATTTGCACTTAGCTATATACACAACCAGTTTTGAATTGCATGTCAGTTTATAATTAAGATAGAATTTAACATCATTAATGACAAATGAACTCCCTACATCAACCAGTGTACAATATTTACACATACCACAAAGAACCATACCAGCTTTTTGGGTACTACAGACCTGGGGCTCTTACTTTCCAATAAGTTCTTAATATTGCTACCTCTCCTAAATACTATCTTAGGTGACATTCTTAACTTCTCAACCAAGAATTTGTCATTAGTGATTAACTCCCAATTTTTGTGTATAATATGTGACACAGCAGAACTATCCATATAATAAGTAGTAGCATTTTTCCAGGGGACCTTACACAAGCACAAACTTTTGTGAATTACTTAAATGGCACTACAGAATTTTTTTGAGTTCACTTTTAATTTCAGTACTACCTCAATAGACTACTTAGACATTAATTTAATTAAAGATGCATTAAATGCTAGATTAATTTCAAAGATTCATAGAAAAAATACCTATTGTAACTCTTTTTTGCATTTCTCTAGTAGCCATCCCTTTGTACAAAAGTGCTCTATTGTTAAAGGACAATTAGTCAGAGCAGCAAAAATGGTTTCACTAGACTCTGACTTTAGAATTGAATGTGAACTTCTAAGTAGCATGTTCCAAAGTTGTGGGTACCTGATTGATTTATTAAACTTTTTAGTGCTTGAAGTACATTCTAAGACAGAAAATGGGGTTATCAGTCCGATTTTATTTAAAACAGAACAACTTTATTAATGAACTACCTAATGGTTTGAAGCCTGAGGTGCTAGCATCAAAACAGCATTACTCAATATAAGAATTCCTTCTAACTTCAAGTGCAGCTTTATTGCTACTTATAATATGGATAGTTCTGCTGTGTCACATATTATACACAAAAATTGGGAGTTAATAACTAATAACAAATTCTTGGTTGAGAAGTTAGGAATTTCACTTATGATAGTATTTAGGAGAGGTAGTAATCTTAAGAACTTATTGGAAAGTAAGAACCCCAGGCCTGTAGTTAAAAAAGCTGGTATGGTTCCTTATGGTATGTGTAAATATTGTAGACTGGTTGATGTAGGGAGTTAATTTGTCATCAATGATGTTAAATTCTATCTTAATTATAAATTGACATGCAATTTAAAACTGGTTATGTATATAGCTAAGTGCAAATCCTGTACCGCATTCTATGTTGGGAAAACAGAATGTAGACTGCGAGATAGAATGTATGAACATTTGTATGCTATTGACAGGGGTACAACTGATAATGCCTTAGCAAGACATTCACAAATGACGGGGACACATGTTTTCTTTTACAGCAATAGATCAGATTCAATCATATGTTAGAGGTGCCCCCAGTGCCCTATTGCTTGAAGAATTGGAGTTATATTAGCAACTGACACTAAATGCCTTTCATTATCCTGGACTGAATGAAGCATGTAACATAGCTTGTTTGTTAAAATTAAAAAGTTTGAATAGGTGAAAACATAAAAAAGTTTTTTTAAGTATATATATATTTATATATACTTTTCACTTATTTTCTAAGTCTGTAATGTAGAAACAACTTGTATAAATATTTAATGTGTATTTGTATAATACTACTATGTTTGGAACCTTAGAGCCTTTTAAAACGTGGTGACAATTTTGTTTTTTTAACATTAATTAACAGTAATTTTTCAGCAAGTTGGTTGATTGGATTTCACTCATCACATGATGTTTTGACTATGATATTTAACTTGAATGTGTGAACGTTAGTGTATCTGAAGAAGTTATTGCAATGTAATAATGAAAAGCACTTCATTAAATAGTTTTTTACATTGGGACTTGTTTGTCCCACCGTGCCTGTTGTGGATTTAGCAGTTTTTATTTTTTTTTTACCAGTTTTGTTAATATTCACGTTAGATAAGTTAACAATGCAACAATTGTCAATACTTAAGTTCTTGCTTTCATCCTGTTTCTGGTTCTCGGTCTGCTCTGGCTCCTGTCCCTGTTTCTCTCCTGTGAATGGCCTCGTGAAGTTGCCTGTCTGTAAGCATTCACTTCTTCTGGTAGTTTAAACCGAACTACCTGTTTGGAGTTCTGAAAAAACGCCGCTGTTGATAATTCAGTATTAGTTTCATTCACCATTCTTGATGGGCCCTGGGCTGAACTCAACACAAGACCAGAGACTTGGGAAGGGGCGTGTACATTACAGGAAGTCATATTTATATCCTCAGTTGTTCCACCCTCAGCAGAACTATTGGTAGTATTAACATCAGTCAGAGCTTCTGGATTGACAGTGGTATTAACCAATGGAGCATTGAAGTCATCCAATGCTCTGACTGAGCTCGTATTGACTACAGTTTTATGGTGTATAGCTGTATATTTAGAGACATTTTGATTTACTTCATCCTTGGGCCAGGAAAACAATATGACCACTACTGAAGTCATTAATGTCTCTATTAAGCTTCTTTAGCTTAAGCCCCTCAAGCCGTTCATCATGTGATAGTAATTTATCCAACATTTTGATAGTCTGATATGTAGGTATTAAAACAGGGTGCATTAGACAGCTCACCTTCAATTTTTAGAATTTCCTTCTGCAACTCTGGCTCAGTGCTAACAAAGTGGTCATTCATAAGTTGCATACATTTCAAACTTGTTTGTATATTCAATTCCTGCCACTTCTTCAAGAGAGCAGGGTAAGCATTGCCATAGGACGGCATTTTTAGGATCCGGAGACCCCAGGGTAAAATCCCAAGTTCAGTGTATGCTGCAAAACTATATCTTTGCCATTGAAGTGATTTATAACATTGAACTTTTTGTTCCAATTGTGACAATAACAAATGAAAGTTCAAACCTTGCACAGAAGCAGTTGGTCATATTACAGGTGCCATTTAAAAGTGGATTTTGCCAATTAGACAGTAGCTGGTATAGTGAGATAGACATAAATTCGGCTGTGTGGAAATATAGAACCAAAGCTGTCTCACGTTTCTAGTAGAATTAAAGAATATACAGCAAACCACAATGAAAACCTTCCCAGAATTAAAGTGCAGTAGTAGAAAAAAATCAGCAAACTTCAACAAAACGAAAAGTGCAGTAGTAGAAAAAAATCAGCAAACTTCAACAAAATGACTAACACCAACGTAGCGCAGCAAAGAATTTAATAAGAACAGTAGATAAAAAGTAGTAAAGCTTTTAGGTATCCAGTACCCTTCTTCAGTGCTTAATAATCAGACATAAAAATAGTTGCAGTTCTTATACAAGTCAATTAATCACACAGCCAATAAGAAAAGACAAATAATGATGCAGTAAAACACTAATCAACTTTTAAAACAACATGCAAAATGTTTACATTTTTGCAAACAACAGTTTTAGCCTAAGGCATCATCTCTTGACTTGAGTGCATTTTGCTGCCTTTATTATGAGGTTTCTATGTTCTACTCAGGTAGCATAATCTTGATAGAGGCCTGCTGTTGTCCAGGCCTGATAGTTTTGTTTCTTGACTTTCCTGTGTTTCTTGAAGCTATTTTCTGCTGATAGTGTGTTGTCTTCATTATTATTGAGAGTAACCAGGTTTTCTGACCTTCTCTAGCACAAGTTATTGGGTAACACGATGGTCTAGTAGGACTGAGAAGTAATTTGAGGTTCTTGATTTTTCCATCCTTTCTGGTGTATAAACCCTGTGTCAGCAAAGGGCTGTGTTTGTATTTACCAGGCTGTGTGTGGTGATTCATTACTGGGACTAAGCAGAAATTCCTTAAGATTCCAAGAGTAGAATAAGTTATTTCTTACACTTATTACATTGAATTGCACTACTGTGATGCTTATAATTGTGCTATACAGTTAATCTACAGTATTGTGCACTGTCATAAAGCTTTTTTTACTGGTTCACTGATTTATGTACTGATTCATACTGTTTTAACTGTATTTGTCATTGCTAGATACTGTTTCATTACTCTAATTGCATGTTTACTGAATTACTTAACTGTAAACTGCTTTTCATACTGAGAGTTGTATTTTCTGTTTATGAGTGCTCTAGCTGTGCATTTCTATGCTTTTTTTAAGTGTTCTAGTCAGGTATCATATAAGTGATTTGTTTGCAGTTAAAAAACATTCTCTAGAGGCTCCTTGCTCCTTTATCTATTTACAACTTTCATTTAGTGGCTACAGCTATAAGATGTAATAGTGTGCATTACTATAATTGTATTTTTATTTACTTACTAAACTGGAAACTGCTTTTTTCATACTGAGACTTGTATTTTCTGTTTTTGAGTACTGTTTCTATGCATTTATCGTGAGGTTTCTGTGTTCTATGCAGGTAGCCTAATCTTGATAGAGGCCTGCTGTTGTCCAGGTCTGGTAGTTTTGTTTATAGAGTTTCATGTGTTTCTGATAGCCATATTCTGCTGATAGTGTGTAGTCTTCATTATTATTGAGAGTAACAGGGTTTCATGTCCTTCTCTAGCATGAGTGATTGGGTAACAGGAGGGGCTAGGAGGACTGAGCAGTAATTTGAGCTTCTTGATTCTTCCATCCTTTCTGGTATATAATCCCTGCATCTACAAAGGGCTGTGCTTGTATTTCCAGGTTGCAAATCTTGATTCATTACTGTGACTAAGTAGAAATTCTGTAAGATTCCAAGAGCAGAATAAGTTATTTCTTACACTTATTTCATTGAATTGCACCTCTGTAATGCTTATAATTGTGCTATACAGTTAATCTACTACATTTTGCACTGTTATAAAGCTTTTTTAATGTTTCACTGTATTTGTGTACTGTTTTATACTGTTTTTAACTATTTTTCATTGTTAGATAATGTTTCATTACTCTAATAGTATGTTTACAGAATTACGTAACTGTAAACTGCTTTTTCATGCTGAGAGTTGTATTTTCTGTTTGTGAATGCTCTAGCTGTGCATTTCTATACTTTTTTGAGGTTTCTGTGTTCTTGTCAGGTATCATATAATTGATTTGTTTGTAGTTAAAAACATTTTCTAGAGGCTCCTTGCTCCTTTATCTGTTTAGAACTTTCATTTAGTGGCTACAGCTAATAGCTGTAATAGTGTGCATTACTATAATTGCATTTTATTGAATTACTAAACTGGAAACTGCTTTTTCATACTGAGACTTGTATTTTCTATTTTTAGTGCTGTTTCTGTACATTTATCGTGAGGTTTCTTTGTTCTACTCAGGTAGCATAATCTTGATAGAGGCCTGCTGTTGTCAAGGCCTGGTAGTTTTGTTTGTTGAGTTTCCTGTTTTTCTGGCAGCCATTTTCTGCTGTTAGTGTGTTGTCTTCATTATTATTGAGAGTACTGTGGTTTCCTGACCTTCTCTAGCATGAGTGATTGGGTAACAGGAGGGGTTAATAGGACTGAGTAGTAATTTGAGCTTCTTGATTCTTCCAGCCTTTCTGGTATATAAACCCTGTGAATGCAAAGGGCTGTGCTTGTATTTACCAGGCTGTGGATGGTTATTCTTTAGTGGGTCTAATCAGAAATTCCTTAAGATTCCAAGAGCAGAATAAGTTATTACTTGCACTTATTTCATTGAATTGCAATTTTGTAACACTTATAATTGTACTATACAGTTAATCTACTACATTTTGCATTCTTATAAAGCTGTTTTTACTGTCTCATTGCATTTATGTACTGTTTTATACTGTTTTAACTGTATTTTTCATTGCTAGATACTATTTCATTACTCTAATTACATGTTTGCTGAATTACTTAACTGTAAACTGCTTTTTCATACTGCGACTTATATTATCTATTTGCGAGTGCTCTTTCTGTGCATTGATCATAATGTTTCTGTGTTCTACTCAGGTAGCATAATCTTGGCAGAGGCCTGCTGTTGTCCAGGCCTGGTAGTTTTTTTTGTTGAGTTTTATGTGTTTCTGGCATTTTATGATGATAGTGTATTGTATTCGTTATTATTGAGAGTAACCATTTTTCTTGAGCTTCTTTAGCATGAGTGATTGGGTAACAAGAGAGGCTAGTAGGACTGAGTAGTAATTTGAGCTTCTTGATTCTTCCATCCTATCTGTTATATAAACCATGTGTCTGCAAAGGGCTGTGCTTGTATTTACCAGGTTGTGAATGGTGATTCATTATTGGGATTAAGAAGAAATTCCTTAAGATTCCCAGAGTAGAATAAGATATTCCTTACACTTATTACACTGAATTGCACTTCTGTAACACTTATAATTTTGCTATACAGTTAATCTACTACATTTTGCACTGTTATAAAGCTTTTTTTACTGTTTCACTGCATTTATGTACTGTTTTAACTGTATTTTCTCATTGCTAGATATTGTTTCCTAACTCTAATTGTATGTTTACTGAACTACTTAACTGTAAACTGCTTTTTCATACTGAGAATTGTATTTTTCTCTTTATAAGTACTCTATGCTTTTTGGTGCATTTTTTAGGTTTCTGTGTTCTACTCAAGTATCACATAACTGATTTGTTTGTAGTTAAAAGCATTCTCTAGAGTCTTCTTGCTCCTTTATCAGTTTAAAACTTTCATTTAGTGGCTACAGCTAGTAGCAGTAATAGTGTGCATTACTTTAATTGCATTTTTATTAAATTACTAAACTGTAAACTTCTTTTTCATACTTAGAATTGTATTTGCTTTTTGAGAGTGCTCTTTCTGTGGATTTATCGTGAGGTGTCTGTGTTTTACTCAGGTAGCATATTCTTGATAGTGGCCTGCTGTTGTCAAGGCCAGGTAGTTTTGTTTGTTGAGTTTCCTGTATTTCTGGCAGCCATTTTCTGCTGATAGTGTGTTGTCTTCATTATTATTGAGAGTAACAGGGTTTCCTGACCTTCTCTAGCATGAGTGATTGGGTAACAGGAAGGGCTAGTAGAACTGAGTATTAATTTGAGCTTCTTAATTCTTCCATCCTTTCTGGTATATAAACCCAGTATCTGAAAAGGTCTGTGTTTGTATTTACCAGGCTGTGGTTGGTGATTCATTACTGAGACTAAGCAGAAGTTCCTTAAGCTTCCAGGAACAGAATAAGTTATTTCTTGCACTTATTTCATGAATTTCACTTCTGTAACACTTATAATTGTACTATGCAGTTAATCTACTACATGTTGCACTGTTATAAAGCTTTTTTTACTGTTTCACTGCATTTATGTACTGTTTTAATTGTATTTTTCTCATTGCTAGATACTGTTTCATTACGCCAATTGCATGTTTGCTGAATTACTTAACTGTAAACTGCTTTTTCATACTGAGAGTTGTGTTTTCTGTTTGTGAGTGTTCTATCTGTTCTTTTTTGTGGATTTTTTTGAGGTTTCTGTTTTCTAGTCAGGTATCATATAACTGATTTGTGTGCATTTAAAAGCATTCTGTAGAGTCTCCTTGCACCTTTATCTATTCAAAACTTTCATTTAGTGGCTACAGCTAGTAGCTGTAATAGTGTGCATTACTAGAATTGCATTTTTATTGAATTACTAAACTGTAAACTGTTTTTTCATACTGAGACTTGTATTTATTGTTTGTGAGTGCTCTTTCTGTGCATTTATCTTGAGGTTTCTTTGTTCTACTCAGGTAGCATAATCTTGATAGAGACCTGCTGTTGTCCAGGCCTGCTATTTTTGTTTGTTGAGTTTCCTGTGTTTCTGGCAGCCATTTTCTGCTGATAGTGTGTTGTCTTCATTATTATTGAGAGTAATAGGGTTTCCTGACCTTCTTTTGCAGAAGTGATTGGGTAACAGAGGGGCTTGTAGGACTGAGTAGTAGTTTGAGCTTATTGATTCTTCCATATTTTCTGGTATATAATCATTGTGTCTGCAAATGGGTGTGCTTGTATTTACCAGGCTGTGGATGGTGAGTCATTACTGGGACTAAGCAGAAATTCTTTAAGATTCCAAGATCAGAATAAATGTTTTCTTTCACTTATTTCATTGAATTGCACTTCTGTAATGCTTATAATTGTGCTATGCAGTTAAGCTACTACATTTTGCACTGTTATAAAGCTTGCTTTACTGTTTCTCTGCATTTGTGTCCTGTTATATACAGTTTTCATTGTATTTTCTCATTGCTAGATACTGTTTCATTGCTCTGTTTGCATGTGTACTGGATGACTTAACTGTAAACTTCTTTTTCATACTAAGAGTTGTATTTGTTGTAGGCCGTCTTATATAATAGCACACTTAACATCATAACTAATCCTATACAACCACCCCACGTCTCTAACGCTGAAATACTAGCTCTAAAAATTCTACTAAATAATCATAAGGGCATTAACCTAATTGTCACCTATATTCCACCTGGGAACAATGTAGAAACACTAGAGGTCATTCTACATTGGATAGCCAACAACTACCCTCACGAAACCAGTGTCCTGGGCGATGTTAATATTGACTGGAACCAATGCACAGCACAGTCCAACCCCATCCCTGTTAACCGACATGGATTCTCTCAGATAATATCATCTACCACACGTACAGGTAACAATAACCAAAAAGAGAGTATACTAGACTGGATACTCACCAACAGTCATCCCCAGAACTATATGTCTGGAACTCTCCCTAATGATCTTAGTGATCACCTGCTCACATACATCATGAAATACAAAATTAATTGTACAAGCTTACCTATTTATAGGTCTATCAGATCCAAGAAAAACTTTGACCCAACTAAATTTCAACTTGAACTCAAATCATGTAACTGGACAAAACTAAAGTTCCTTCCCCTTGATGAGGCAGTGTCATCATTTAACAATTCATTCCTTACTATACTTGACTCACATGCCCCTAAATGCTCAATAAGAATTAAAACTCAACTAGCACCCTGGCTAACAACAGACACCAAAACCAAAATAACAACTAGATACAAAGCGTGGGATAAATGGCGCACTACCAAACTACCCCTAGAGCGTATCAAATTCCAACAACTTAGAAATGAGACTAAAAAAGCCATCATACTAGATAAGAATAATTACTTCTACAATCTGCAACATAAACATCAGAATAACCCTCAAAAGTACTGGGCAGGCATAAATAAACTTCTCCAACCAGGCAAATCCACTACTCCGACCCCAGGAACATTACCTGACAAGAGCCAAGAAGATATAGCCAATTCATTCAATACTTTCTTCACAGAAACCATCCAGTCATTAGCTAACCAACTTTCTCCTCCCCACACTTCTATAAACACTATACCCGACTCACCACTCTCTTTTAACTTCCAGCCAGTGTCCACATCCTTTATCAGATCCCTTTTGAAAAAACTGAAGCCAACCACCCTTTCAGCCGATCTTCTGCCGGCTGAATACCTGCAAATTGCTACAGATGTCGTAGCCTACACTATCTCAATCCTAATTAACAGAACCATAACCGAGGCCTCAATCCCCTCAGTTTGGAAAATATCCTATGTTATTCCACTCCACAAAGGAGGTTCATCCACAGAACTACCCAACTATAGACCTATAGCCATACTATCACCACTTGCCAAAATTATGGAAAAGTGCATGCACAACCAACTAATGCTCTATCTAACCCAAAATAAACTACTCAAAGACTCTCAACATGGATTCAGACCCCATCATAGTACAACCACTGCCCTCCTCTCTTTTGCTGAAAACATTAATCTTAACCGGAATAATAAAAAAATATCCTCCGCTCTCTTCCTGGACCTATCGAAAGCCTTCGATATGGTAAACCATCAGTTACTTCTATATACTTTAAAAACCCTGTATCTAGATACTCCAGCCCTTGACTGGTTTCAAGCTTACCTCACTGGGAGACAACAAGCAGTAATGTGGCAAAACAAGCTCTCCTGCCTACTACCAAATACCATAGCAGTTCCTCAAGGTTCCATATTAGGACCTCTCCTCTTTTCAGTCTTCATAAACGACATCCAAACAGTCATCCTGAAGCCACCTGCATTCAATATGCAGATGACTCAACTATAATATGTTCCAATGCCTCTCTTGCAAATCTACTAACTACCACCCAACATAGCTTCACCAAAGTCGAAAACTGGCTTGCCAACCATCTCCTGATCTTAAATCCAAACAAAACCAAGTTACTTCTCTACTACCCAACCAATAGATCTCCGACTGAAAACTTCACTATAAAATCCAATAATGGGACCATCATCTCCCCAGACACCTATACAAAGCTATTAGGAGTAAACATTGACAATAAACTCAGATTTGATATACATATCAACCAAGCCATTAAGTCAGTCAACAAGAAACTTGGGACCCTATATAGAATTAAAGCCTTCCTTACCCTGAATGCCAGGGCAGCCACAGCCCGTTCACACCTTCTCTCTACCCTACTATATGCCTCTCCTGTCCTCACTCACCTTAACAAATCTGATCTGGCCAAGCTCTCATCCTGCTATACTCACATTGCCAGGTTCGTTACAGGCCTACCCTACAGAACACACCACTGTACTAACCTGAAAAAGCTTGGATGGATAGAATTCCCACACCTTCTTCACCAGTCCCAACTCATAGAGGCCTTCAAAATCCTTAAACAACCTGAGAATACCCCAGCACTAAAAAACTTAATGATGCCCTACTCCAATCTAAGCTGCCTTCGCTCAGCAAACAGACTCCTTGTCAAAACAACTAAATCTCTCAACCTAGGTAGTGACGCGCTATTTGCCAACACCACTGGTAAAATATGGAACTCTCTCCCAAATAACATCACGCTTGCAACTTCTCTAAGTCAATTAAAAAATAGTCTAAAACTCCACTTCAAGTCACACTGGCTATGTCCTTGCTCAAACCCAGACTAGCTCTGTGCCATTAACTAAAACATAAACAACTAGCTAAGATGATAAGTACTTTGTATACTGTGATAAAGAAATATGTATCCTGTCTAACTCTATGTCATTATACTGCCTACCGTCCTTGCTAATATGTTATTAATGTTACATTTGTAGTAATCTCAGAAATAGTAATGGCAGTCTTGTATTTGTATGTAAATAGCCTATGTTTTTGTTAAGTTCTTTCAGCTCATTTACTGTACCTAATTATCAATGTAACTCTGTTGGAGCTTTTCTCCCCGGGCCTCCGCTGAAAAAGGACATGTATCCAGTCGGACCATCCCGGTTAACAAATGTAAAATAAATAAATACATTTTCTGTTTGTGGGTGCTCTATCTGTGCTTTTCCATGCATTTTTTTGAGGTTTCTGTGTTCTAGTCAGGTATCATATGACTGATTTGTTTGCAGTTAAAAGCATTCTCTAGAGTCTCCTTGCTCCTTTATTTGTTTAAAACTTTCATTTAGTGTCTACAGCTTGTAGCTGTAATAGTTTCCCACCTGCCCTCCCTATTGGGGCCTTGTTCTTATACTTATTGGGTTCGCAGTTGCCCACCCATACTGTATATTTGATCTGGAACACTCCTCCCAGTCTATTGTCATTAGTTCATTCTACCTAATAGAGAGAGAACATTTGAGAAGGCCAACCCACTTAGATTCTTAACCTTGAATTATCTTCTGTTCCTTTTCCACTTTACTAAAAAAAATAATAAATTTGTTTCCCCCCTTTCCTGTAACTAGTCTAGTCCAGATTCAGATTTGCTGTGTCCAGGAATGTTTGTAAGCTCCTGAGCCCCTCAAGACTTTATGTGTTGGAGGGAAGTCTTTTAGCTTATCAGTGGGAGTGGTAAGCACTAGGTAACATCTACCACACAAGGAGTGGTTTCTGGCCCAGAAATTGTAGTTATTGACTGTTTGAGCAGTTTTTTTTTTCCATCTCTCTCAACCTTCTGATTTAAAAGCCCACATTTGCACTTGTTTCCCCCTTTCCTGTAACTAGTCTAGTCCAGATACAGATTTGTTGTATCCAGGACTGTTTGTAAGCTCCTAAGCCCCCCCCCCCAAGCTTTTCTGTGTTGGATAGAAACCTTCTAGCTTATCAGTGGGATTGGTAAGCACTAGGTAACCTATATACCACATAAGTAGTGGTTTATTGCCCAGAAATTGTAGTTATTGGCCATTTGGCAGTTTTTCCATCTCTCTCTCAACTTTATGATTTAAAAGCCTGCATTTGCACTCATTTCCCCCCTTTCCTGTAACTCGTCTAGTCCAGATACAGATTTGCTGTATCCAGGACTGTTTGTATGCTATTGGGCCCCTCAAGCCTTTCTATGTTGGAGGGAAGTCTTCTAGCTTATCAGTGGGAGTGGTAAGCTTTAGGTAACCTATCTACCACATAAGGAGTGGTTTCTGGACCAGAAATTGTAGTTTATTGGCCATTTGGACAGTTTTTCCATCTCTCTCAACTTTCTCCTTTAAAAGCCCACATTTGCTCTTGTTTCCCACTTTTTCTGTAACTAATCTAGTCCAGATACAGACTTGGTGTATCCAGGACTGTTTGTAACTTCTGAGCGGTGCCAGAGTCTGCTCTTCAATTTTTCCTTTAGAGCTACTAGTTCTCTTCTCTTCTGCACTTATACTAGCTTATTAGTCTAGCACTTTACCAGACTTCTTATAGCAATTATTGTAGCACACAAAAGTGCTACCAGCACTAAACGTTCCACAAGGAAACAGATACAGTACTTATTATCAATGCCCACCCCTCCAGGCATGTCTAAAGGTCAGTTCCCTGTGCATTCTCCTATTAATCTGGTGAACTTGGGCATCCTGAGGCAATGTAGCAACTGCCTCATGTACACCGGCAACCCTCTCATTTTACCTTCCAACACTCAGACTTGGGAGAGATGCGATTATATCCAAATTGGAAGCCACGCACTCTCCAGTCAAGACTGGAATAGCTCGTTAAGAGGAGAAGGTCAACACTTGCACCACACCACATGGAACACATAGCCATTCAGAACACACACCAGCACTGCTTTCACATGAAAACACAAACCACACACCCATCTTAGTGGAGGTTCTCAATAAAAATCTATCTATGCAGCAGAGACCTCCAAGGCAGAAACACACTCAATCACCACAGCACAACACTAATAATGAGACATGTAACTCTCCTAAACAGTGTACCACTCAACCAAAGCTCCTGAGGCAAAACAGCATGCCCAACACACTAGTCATAGGTGACTCGATAGGGAGGCACACTGATGTCCCACTCACTAGGTTGAATAAGGAGAAAGTAAGAGTCAGCTGCCTGTGAGGTGTCAGGATCCACCACATAATGCACACACTCAGGTCCCTCAACAACAGGTACAAATATGACTCTGTCATTGTACATGTGGGTGTGAATGACCTGAGATGTACCTCCCTGGACTACATGAAAAGAGACATGGAGGAGGTCTCGGATTATGTACCACAGGTGGGTATGACCCTAGCCCTGAGCAGCATCCTACCATCACCCAGAATGATATCACAGTACAAGCAGAAAATGATTGATTTCAACAACTGGCTAAGTTTCTGGTGTCATTCTAAGGGGATCCAGCATCTGTCTGCCTGGGATGACATGACTTGACAGACCTCAATGCTTTGCCAGAGATGTCATGCATCTGTCATTCCTGGGCTTCTAGATACTGGCCAAGGCTCTTGCCACCCCTATAGTGCCTTTTTTAGGCAATGCTCCAAAGACCAAATTACCACTGTAACAGCTACAAACAAATGCAATCTGAGGGTCATGCTGCTCAATGCTAGAAGTCTAAATCTCAAAATGCACTCACTCACAGCACTCCTTGAAATGGAGAACATCAACATTTTTGCTGTAATAGAGACCTGGTTCAAGGCAGCAGAAATCACCCCTGAACTACCAGGCTATAACTCATTCCACACCTTTTGGCCCCAGAACTTGGACTAAAGCCCCAAAGGTGGTGGTGTTTCCATATTCATAAATGATGCACACACCTCCAGACTGGTAGCCTAACATAATGCATCAGAGATACTTCAGGTGCAGCTAACATTGAGTAAGACAGCGATTCAGGTCATAGCCTGCTATAGGTCCCAACCATGTCCCAAGACTCGCACTCCACATTCCTAAACACCCTGGAGAATATTAGCTTTCAACCTAACACTCTCTTACTAGGTGACTTCAACTACCCCTTCATTAACTTGGTAAACTACTCATGTACCAGTACACTTGCCCAACATTTCCTGGAGTTCATTAATTCCAATGCCTTGGACCACCTTGTTCTTATCCCCACTAGAGGTAGTGACATCCTTGATCTGGTCATTACTAACATGGGCGACCGTTGCTCTATACCAATAGTCAGCTCCTCCCTGGTTAGATCCGACCACAGACTAATCACCTTGGAAATTAACATCCCTCCCACCCCCCACCCCCACCCCCCACAAAGGTAACCACCATAAAAAACTTCTCCAAAGCTAACTTTGGGCTCCTAAAAACAGAGGTGGCTAACTTCACGGCACCCATGCAAATGGAGAATAGTTGCATGACCCCAGAATCATACATCAGTGTACTGTACGAATATGTACACAAATACGTGGATCTCACCATACCCACTAGAACCAAGATGCTCTCCACCAAAAAAAGGAGCCAATCTGGTGGTCCCCTGCCATAAACAAACTCTACAACAGAAGGAGGAAACTGATGTGGAATAAGGTGAAGTCCCAAGACCGGAAAAACTCCCTTATCAGCCTCAACAAAAAGTTGAGATCCCTCATCAAATCCTCTAAAGCTAGCTATGAAAACAGAATTACAGCAGATAGTAAAGACAACCACAAGGCCTTTATTTATTTATTTATTTATTTTATTTTACATTTGTTAATTGGGCTAGTCTAACTGGATATATGTCCATTTTCAGTAGAGGCCTAGGGAGATAAGCTCAGATGAAACAAAAACAAAATCATATATACAAAATTAATGTAAACAATGCACAATGCAGGTACATTCGAGAGAATAATCAAAGAGGTCAGAAGTTCATAACATAGTACAAAATATGCAGGTATAAGTAGTACAATACAAAATGCAGTTTCAATACATAATATACGAAAAGAAGGCAGCTGATTATATACAATATATTAGTACAAAAGTAGTAACATTAATGAGATTCAAGAAGATGTAAGTAATAGTATCTAGAAGGACAAGGTTTGCTGTTCTTAAAAAAAAAGCTCTTGATTACTGAGAAGAGGAGGGTAGGCTGAAACAAGTAAGAAGAGCTAGTTGATCAGTCAGGTTTAGTACAGGGGCACAACCAGTGTGTTTTGAGAAAAAGTTTCAATTTGACTTTGAAAAGTGATATAGAGGGTAGTGAGGAAAGTTCACTGGGAAGAAGGTTCCAGGATTTTCCAACAGTATTAGAGAAGAGAGAGTCCCCAGTCCTGTTGTTTGATTTATAAATATTGACAATAAGTTTATATGATGATCGTAAGGTCTTCAGATTATTGTAGGGGATGATGAGGGTAGATAGTATAGGGGTATTCATAGGTTGGCAAAGGGTTTTATGGACAATAGTCAGTTGGTGGAATTTAAGCTGGTTTTGTAATTCAAGCCATCCTAGCTGTTTTAGACTGTAAAAGTGGTGGGTTCTGAATGGGTTGCCTGTAGCAAATCTGGCTATGTTATTGTAGGAGTTTTCCATTTTATTAAGGTTGTTTTTAGATAGATTAGTATATATGAGTGAGACATAGAGAAGAGTAGAGATTAGATGGGTGTGAGCAATGGTTATTTTAGCTGCAAGAGAGAGGAAGGGTTTGATCCTGTAGAGAGCGCCTAGTTTTCTATTAACAGTTTTTACAGTATTGTTGATATGAGTGTTGAAGTTAAGGTTTTTATCTATGGTGATACCTAGTAGTTTGACAGTTGGATATGGGGATATGAAACTACCATTATTGGATGTTACTGTGAAATCCATAGGGGGGGACTTACGAGTAGGAGTAAAAAGGAAGAGCTTATTTTTTTAGGCTTCAGAAGGAGACAGTGCTGTGTAAACCATTGTTCAACTGTGTTAAATACTTTTTGGGTAAGGGAGTGAAGTTCAGATATAGATGTGGCTGAGCATATAAGTGTGGAACCGTCTACATATAGTATGCATGTAGCTTGGGAGATTGCTAGGTGAAGGTCATTGATAAATATAGAAAACAGGAGAAGTCCTAATATTGACCCTTGAGGGACACCAAGGTTAACAGACAGGTGGGTAGATAGAATGTTGTGCCAAAGTACGGCCTGTTGTCTGTTATCTAAGTAGGACTGGAACCATTTTATAGCTAGTGCATCTAGTGACAGGGATTTGAGGATATTTATAATTATCTGGTGATTTACCATATCGAATGCCTTGGACAGATCTATAAACAGTGCAGAAGAAAGCATATTGAGGTTACAGTTTTTGTTAATACAGTTAGTAAAAGAAAGGAGGGCAGTAGTAGTGCTGCGGGAATGTCTAAAACCATGTTGACAGCTGGTAAGTAAATTATTTTGGATTAGGCGGTCTATTGCCTGTGGATGCATTTTTCCATCATCTTTGCCAAGGGAGAAAGTAGGGCTATGGGACGGTAATTGGAGAATTCCGTGGAGTTCCCACCCTTATGAAGGGGGATAATATGGGAGACTTTCCAGATTTTAGGGATGTGTCCTTCACTGATGGTTCTATTGATGAGAGTGGAGATGGGACAGGCAATGGATTTGGTTGCTTTTGTAGATATACAGTGGGTAGTTGGTCTGCTGAAGGAGAGCATGGTTTTAGTTTTTGGATAAGGGTAAGAATATATGTTGTTGGGACAGATTGGAAGAGAAATGGTGGGGGTGGGATAGTGTTAGAGTTAGATAAAGTTAAGTTCTGAGTTGATAACTGACTGGCAAGAGTTTTAATGACCTCAGTGAAAAATGTATTAAGGGCATTAACAGTCTGCTTGGGATTCTCCTGGTCTGTGCCTTGTGGATTTGGTGTGATGGATTGACCTGGATGTAGTAATTGGTTAATACTTGCCCAGAACCTTTTTGGTTTATTATGATGAGTCTGCTGGAATTGTAGGTAGTAGTTTCTTTTGTCAGACAGTATAGCTTTTTTAGTGTTATTTCTCAGTTGTCTGAAGTTTTGTTGGTCTACATGGTTTTTAGTTAAACGATATTTATTCCAGTATTTATTTCTGAGATGGATTTTTTGCTTTGTTTCTTTTGAAAGTCATAGGGCAGCTTTAGTTCTCATTCTGATACAGCGGGTTGGTGCATGGTGGTCTAGTATAGTTAGGAATTTAGAATTAAAGGGATTAACAGCTTCCTCCAGTGGGAGGTATTTTAAGGGAGACCAGTTACATGCTTCTAGTTCTCTTTGGAAAAGATCAGGGTTAAAGCTTTTCCTGGTTCTGATAGTCCTAAAAATGGTTGGAATGGGTAGATTGGTTTTACGCCTGATGATATAGGTAAGTGAGTGATCACTTACATCATCAGGGAGGGTTCCAGCTTCATATGTCTGGGCATGGTTATTTATGGGAATCCACTCTAAGGTACTTTCCTTCTTATTAGGCTTGTTTATCCTGGTAGAGGAGGTAATGGTTTGAATAAAACCAAATAGGTTAATATGGGTGATAGGGTGGCTACTGCTGCAGCTCTTCCATTCAATGTTAAAATCACCTAGAATTCTGGTTTCTTGGGGTAAGTTTTGAGATAACCAATAAGGGATATATTATACAGTGGCAATGTTATTGCCAGGAGGAAGATAGATACAGATAATATAAATGGATTTGAATGTGTTAAGTTGAAGCTTGGTAATAAGAATTTCAGCATTAGTCTTGAGGTGGTTTATGGTCATAGGTAGTAATCTGTAACCCAGCTTTAAATAGGATACCTATCCCCCACCCGTCTTGGCTGCTCGGTCAAACCGTAAGATATTATAACTGGGTGGGATGACTTAATTGTCTTTAGTTACAGGTTTTAACCAAGTTTCTGTTAAACAAAGAATGTCAAAGGAGTAGACTTCCAAGAGAGCATGTAGTTGTGCAACTTTGTTATTTATGCTAC
Source organism: Protopterus annectens (assembly GCF_019279795.1). Classification (NCBI taxonomy): domain Eukaryota; kingdom Metazoa; phylum Chordata; order Ceratodontiformes; family Protopteridae; genus Protopterus; species Protopterus annectens. Next base: position 720,772,458 of record NC_056746.1, on the reverse strand, counting down.
GTATATTGAGGTGTGCTAATAAGAGTGAGTTTGGTGGTTTGGAAAGGGAATGAATAGCAGAGGGGTTGGGGTTGAAAAGTTGAGTGGTAATAGCAGTTGTTGGGCCAGGGTTTGGGTGAATGTCTCCATCTTTTAAAGATAGGAGTAGTATTTGAAGTCTAGGATTTGGGAATTTGCTATATGGATTTAGGGATTTTCTGGGATTGGGAGAGTTATATCTAATGTGGGCTATCCTATGGTATTTTGCTAGTAGATAGCTGGGGTAGATGTTATGTTAACATGGTTAGTGAAGATAGGTAGAGAAGGAGAGGTAGTTAGCTTATTGGGGTAGTGAAGGTGTGGACATGATGGGTGTTCATAGGAGGTTAGCAGGTAGGCTAAAGTTAAAGGGGGTAGAAGTGTGAATATGAGTAACCTGTGTAACTGGGCTGGGGTGAGTGGCTTAAACATTTGGATAGGTAAGTTGTTAGGTTTCTGTTATAGGTACGGTGGTATACTAGGTGTGGAAAGAGAGAGAGGTGGAGGGTGTGGTGGGTGAGATAGGGAGTGGTAAGTGAAAGGAGGGAATTGGAGTTAGTTAGCCAATGGTGAAGGACTATGTGATTGGTGGGAGTGGGAAGGGGTGTGGTTAGATAGTATAAGAGTAGTACCTCTGGGGGTGGATGGGAATTGGAGGTAGGGGAGCAGAGTGAGCCTGCAGGGCCTTCTATATTTATGTAAAGAATCTCCACAGTAATACCCAGATTTGCTCTGAGCTACTGCACAATGGTACCTCCTATACCGAGCCAACATATATTGCCAGTATACTGGCCGACAGATTCATTGCCAACTTTACTCCTCTCCCCCCCAAAGAACAAATCACAATACCAGTAGATTGCCAGGCACCCCCAGTATTACTGCTGCACAGGTTAAAACAGCACTGTCCAAGACCAATAATACAGCTTCTATGGGACCTGACAATATCCCTAGTTGTGTTATACATGAACTACAGAGTGAACTGGCACCTCACCTGTGTGCCCTGTTCAATCCCAGCATCACCTCAGGATTTGTCCCTACTGAACGGTGCACTGCTACAGTCATCCCTCTCCACAAAGGAGGAGAGACTACAGACCCTAGGAGCTATTGCCCCATCAGCCTGATGAGTCTAATATTCAAAGCTATGGAACGCATCATTATGGACCTAATAAATAAGCATATAGGGAATCTCCAAACTCTGGATCCCACACAGTTTGGTTTTGTGAAGGGTAGATCATGCCTGCTCAACTTAGTCGACTTCTTTGAGTCAGTCACCAGAGCTGTGGATGAAGGCAAGGTGGTTCATACAGCCTACCCTGATGGCTTTTGATACCATTCCCCACTCAGGAATCATAGAAAAACTCACTAAGCTTGGCATCAATGCCTATATCACTAGATGGGTTGCAAACGGGCTCACATATAGAACCCACAGTGTGAAAGTAGCTGACTCCAAGTCAGACTGCCAAGTAGTCATGAGTGGAGTCCCACAGGGTTCGGTCCTGGGTCTTCTCCTGTTTGGTATCTACTTCTCTGAAGTCCAGGCCAACAAGAAAGGAATCTAGCTGACAAAGTTTGCAGACGATTGCAAGTTGGGAGCTAGTATTAACTCCCCAAGTGATGTTGACATCCTACAGAATGGCCTCACTGAGACCAACAACAGGTGTCAGAACCATGGCCTTAAGCTCAATGTCAAAAAATGTGTCATCATCCCCTTTGGGAAAAACCCAGTTCTCATGAATTACCACATTGATTGTAGTCCACTGAACACAGAAGGCGTTATAAGAGATCTGGGAATACAGGTTGACAGCAACCTCTCTTTTGATCACCACATTGCCACTGTGGTCAGAAACTCCTTCTATGTGGCACATCTCATTACTAAGGGTTTTGCATCCAGGAAGAAAGAGGTCATTGTCTCCCTCTACTCTTCCCTCATTAGGCCAGTCATTGAGTACAATGCCCCATTTGGCATGTACCTCACTAGACACCTGCAGCAACTGGAGAGGCCACAAAAGTACCTCACAAAGAGGATCCTAGGCCTTAAACACTTGTCCTATATGGACAGACTCAAAAAACTCCAATTATTCTCTGTCTCATATTGCCTACTTAGAGGCGATCTCTGTTTGACTTACAAAGCCATGTCTGACCCAAGTCTGCTAGAAATGCTACATCTAAAGAAATGTCATTTGCTCTGCACCACATGCTCCAGAGTCCTCAACCTCATTACCACAATTAACAGAACATGTTGGAGGGACAGGTTCATAACCCAGAGAATGCCCATGCTATAGAACAGACTTCCCATACATGTCAAGCAGAGCACCTCGCTGACCCTCTTCAAGAGAAATCTTGATGAGTGGATAGGAAACAGAAACTTCACCCCAGGGATAGCTCCAGTGGCTCTACTCAACAGAGGCACTAGGAACTAAGGTCAGGTGGCACTATGCCAGGATAATCCTATGGCTAGGCTTGTAAAGGCCCCAGATCCATTAGCCTAGTACACACCTATGAACCAATGAACCTATGCTGCCCTTATTCCTGAGACTTGAAAGAAAAATTTACTATCAAAATAAAAATAACTGTGTGCCAAACAACATTCTGAAAGTTGTATAATGTATGCCTTGTCAAAGCACTCCTGTTAAAAAAAGATTACTACTGCCAAGCCACCTTGATACACAATATCGCTATATAAAGCCTTTAAATCTAACACAGCAAGAAGATAGGCATCTTGTAGAACTAGGGCCTCAAACACTTCCAAGAAATACAATTATCCTGTACATAAGAATCTACAGAAGTAGCAAAAGGCTGGAGGAATCCATAAAGTAGGATGTCTAATTTCCCCAGTAAGGTGCCACAAAGTGAAGCAATGGTGAGTGCAGAGGAGTTATTAAGTGATTTATGTTTTTTAGTAATACCTAAATTAAGTAAAGGCATTCTTAAATGTTTGAATCTAACCATTTGTACTACTGCATTGATAGTACATGTATCACCACACGTCTTCTTAGAAGTGTTATGCACTCTTCCTGAAACTTACTGACATACAAACATAGGATGGCCAGGTAACAATCTATACATATTCCTGTTTGAAAACTATCTGCATGCACATATCCTTAGACTAGGCAGTTGTAAATGCTACACTATGTTCATCTTCATCTCTTTCCTTAATCTCTATCTGACTTGGTTTAAATGCTGTTTCTTAAGGCTTAGTGCATTATATTCTTCATTATTAAGATTAAAACTAATTGGAGGTAGGCTGGTGAAAACATCCTTAATAATCTCAATAGCTATCTGCTCAAATATTTTATATATTACTATTAAATGGGTATATGTCAAAATATGTAGTCGACAAAATATCAAAATTCAAAAGATCTAAATTCAAAATATTGAAAAAGACACCTATTTTATTCAGGGGGAAAGATCCTCTACACTCCCGATGTGAACGCTGTTATCACACAAGTTTTCAATAGTCTGACTTTTAGATATTTTCTGCAGGGAATAACTTTTTAACTTTTGACTTTAGATTAAAGGAATGTCAACTCATTAAACACCTTAGGCACAAATACAGGTTCATAGGTTCATAGGTGTTTACTAGGCTAATGACCACAAGGGCCTTTTTAAGCCTAGCCATGCATCCCATATCTCTGACAAGTTCTGATACCCTTGATAAATGTAAGCATGGGCCTGAGAGATGAACAATAAACAGGTTACCTGTTTGCATTAGAGACATAGGTGCCAAACCAAGGATGAATTTCTAGTTTCCCATCCAATTGACTGAGTTGCACTTGAATTTGGTTAGGGAGGAACTCTGCTTCACATGGATGGGGAGCCTGTTCCATAGACAGGGTAGTCTCTGGGATACATGCCTATCTCTCCAGCAGGTCCTATTTATATCACAGGTCAGGTTTAAGTCTTTAAAATGGGTAATTCTGCTACTTTTTGTTTTGTTGATATGCAGGAGGTCCATCAGAGTGAGGTCTGACAGTGCCCTGTATGCCAGGAATAGATGTCCCCTCAAAATCCTGTAGGAGACAGAACACAGGGATAGGGCCTTGAGATGGTCTGCATAGGACATATGACTCATTCCCTGTATTCTTTTAGTGAGGAACATCTGTGGACAATCCAGTTGTTGGATATGCCTGGTTAGGTACATACCAAAGGGTGCATTGTACTCAATGATAGGTGTGATGAATGCTGAATACAGTGAAACAAGGACTTCCTTGGACTTTTATACTATTATAAAAAACAAAGGTATATACACTGCTGCCCAAAGGTCCAATCCCAGAAAACGCTGAGCAATTAAACAAAACAAACAAGGTAGGACCACCAAGGCTCTAAAATCCAGTTTATTCCAGGAGTAAAGCCAAAAGGATAAGCGCTTTCACGTCGAATAACCACGCTTCATCAGATCTCAAAATACAAAATTAAGCACTCAGTTTAAATAGCAAAGCAAAATGCTAATTAAAATCAATCGATACCTAATTAAAACACAAACACATCAATAAAGTAGTTACAAAACTACTGAAAAAGAACTCACTTAAAGGGCTGTGCCTCTAAAAGCGGCTTGATGCTTACATAGCTATTCAAACCTGGATAAATGTGTGCATATAGCCTAAATATCCATTTTAATTCAACAGATTCAAGATAGTTGTTAATGTTATTATGGATAATGGATTATCAAATACAAGTTGCAACACCTTAAAACTAAAACTGTGTGTATTAAACTCAACAATATGTTTGGCCAAGGCATTCTATATGTTAAGATTCCTGATGTCATATAAGTGATTGTAAATCCTATCCCTCAACCTTCTAGAGGTTTTACCAACATAGAAGCATACACACCAATTACAGTTAACAAGATATACTAGATTAACCAAAACTAGAAGCAAAACCAAACCACAAATGCAAACCACTTGGCACCACAGGACCCGGAAGCAGGTACACAAAGGCTTTCAAAATAAGCAGTAGAAGAAATCAATCAGCTGCTAGGTCTCCAATAAGATCCTTTAATATGACAAGGCAAAGTTAAAATCACAGTCTCTTCCAAGCGCTTTCACTCGACCACTTGCGAGCTTTTTCAAGGCAAAAAACATGAACTGGAAGTTCATTCTCATTAAATACTTCCACAGTCATCACATGACTTCCTGTGGATCTTTCCCAAAAGGAAAATCACCATATAAGGCAAAATCTAAAATACATTCTTATTGTCATTAAAAAATTATTAATTTTGTAAAAATGTCTTGGCAACTGACTAATCATGTTAAACATAACATTAAATCAAAATGTTACAATGTACCAAGAAAATTCTGCAGAGTGTTTTTGTAATCACAAATAAATGCAGTAACCCCTTTTGAACATCGGGGGTAAAATCAAGATTCCAAATTAAAATCTAGGGCTACTTAGTAGCATTATAAAAACATTTATTTTCTAAGTTTCAAATGGGTAACTTAACCTTCAATGTGTCTTATTCTAAAATCTTATGAATGCAAAAGTGAATAAAAAAAATAAAATAAAAAAATATAAAAATATAAAAATATATAGTGTAGTAATATAACAGATGTCATGTTATGCTGAATTGTATTATAAACGGGCTTGCCTCAATTTCAGAACACTAATAATGCTAAGAGTGTCGTTCAGACCTGGGTGTCTAGTAGCGTCTAAGCGGAGCTGCCAAAATAGCTTACGGTATTCTAAATTGGACTCCCAACTACCCCCTCTTATATCTGGTTGTACCTGTTCCAACACCATAAACTTTATTTCCATGTCCTTACATGTCAAGGAGTGTTTGTAGAAGGCATTACTTTCCTTCCTTGCACTGATGTCATTGAAGTGTTCATAAACTCTTCTCCTAAACACCCTTTCAGTTTTCCCAATGTAAAAACCATGGCAGGTAACACAGTATCCAAGGTAGACTACTCCCTTAGATCCACAGTTAAAATGTTTGTTGGAGTGGAACCTGAATCTTCTCAAGGGGAGGTAGTAGGACCCCGAATTCAGCATAGCATGGCATTGCTTACACATCCCACAGGGATAAGTGCCTGGTTTCTTTCTATTCTGATTGTGTGGATCCTCCAACCTAATTTCTAACAGTTCTTTCAAATTCTTGCCCCTTTTCCTGACAAAGAGGAAAGCTGGGCATAGAATTCTTCAGATCTTCCTGTAGTCTGAGAATGGGCCAATATTTCTTGATAGTCTTCTCAATCTGATCTGAGTTGTTGGAATAGGTGTGTATAAAGCTATTTTTAGACTTTGAAGTGTCTTTTGAAGGGTTTGGGGAGATCTCATTGACCCCCACCCCCAATAAAGGGGGATACTTATTTGATCTCTTCTCAGAAATTTCTACAACCAGTGCTTCTACCAAAGCTTCCGGATATTGTTTTTCCTTAAAAAATCCCCTTAAAATAGAAACTTCCTCTTTGAAAAGTTTGTCAGTGCTGGACATTCCTGAAGCTCTAATGAGTTGACCTTTTACTATCGCCTTTTTTTGATATAAGGAATGTCCACTGTGGTAATTTAAGTATGCGTTTGAAAAAGTGCTTTTCCTGTAAATTTTGGACTGAAAGCACATGTTTGGATAGTCCTTAACCAGTGAAATGTCTAAATAGTCAAGTTGGTGTTTGCTGATCTTGTGAGTGAATCTAAAAAATGTGGTCGTCGTGTTAACGTAATCCATAAATTCCATAAGACTTCCTTCATCTCCCATCCACATAAAGGAGATATCATCCAAAAATCTCCTATAGTGCAAGATATCCTGGTACCATGTGCTAGTAAAAATATATTTCTTTTCCCATTGGTATAATACCAGATTTGCGTAGATGGAAGCACAGGGGGCATCCATTGCCACACCTTTTTTCTGACGATAAAATTCCCCTTTAAAGTGGATGAAATTATTTTCTAAAGCTAAATCCATAAATTCCAAAATTAAGTTAGTGAACTTGGCCCCCAGTTGGACTTCATTAGATAAGTAAGTACTTAACCACTCAAGGCCCGTATTGTGTGGGATGCTAGGGAATAAGTCGACTACATCAACAGTGACCATAAACATCTCAGGTAAAAATAAACTCTGATCCACTCCTTTTAGGTAGTCCCACGAATCCTTACATATATGTTTAATTTTCTCTGCATACTGTTTTAAGGAGAAGTCAATGAATTTAACTAGGGGTTCTGTAACACTTCCACTTCCTGCCACTATAGGTCTGCATTTAACGGGGTTCAAATTCTTATTTGTCTTAGGAATTCCAAAAATCTGGGCAACCTTGGGTCTTTTAACTAATAAGTAGTTGTATAACTTCTCATTAATGACATTCTGCATTAAATGATCATATAATAGATAATTTATTTTAGCTTGAGCTATGTTGATCTCGTTTCTTGAGACAAGTTCGTATTGATCAGTGTCCTGTAGCACCGTGTGCAATGTGGCCTCATAGTCCCAGTTGTACATCAAGACAGCCCCTCCCCCCTTGTCTGGTTTCATGACTCTACATCCCTCCATTTTGAGATTTTTGATTAGAGTCAACTCATCCTCAGTGATGTTTTCAGATATTTCACAGTAATCATTCTCCTTAAGTTTCCTAATGTCAGTCTCAACTAGCTCCTCAAAAATTTTGATGGTGGGGTGAACCGGTGGGGTGAAGGTGCTTTTTCTTGTGAGAGTTCTTCCTAGATTTCGTTCATCCTTAAACAGTAAGTTAAAGTTCAGTTGATGTACAACTGGGACTATGAGGCCGCCTTGCACACGGTGCTACAGGACACTGATCAATACGAACTTGTCTCAAGAAACGAGATCAACATAGCTCAAGCTAAAATAAATGATCTATTATATGATCATTTAATGCAGAATGTCATTAATGAGAAGTTATACAACTACTTATTAGTTAAAAGACCCAAGGTTGCCCAGATTTTTGGAATTCATAAGACACATAAGAATTTCAACCCTCTTAAATACAGACCTATAGTGGCAGGAAGTGGAAGTGTTACAGAACCCCTAGCTAAATTCATCGACTTCTCCTTAAAACAGTATGCAGAGAAAATTAAACATATATGTAAGGATTCATGGGACTACCTAAAAGGAGTGGATCAGAGTTTATTTTTACCTGAGATGTTTATGGTCACTGTTGATGTAGTCGACTTATTCCCTAGCATCCCACACAATACGGGCCTTGAGTGGTTAGGTACTTACTTATCTAATGAAGTCCAACTGGGGGCCAAGTTCACTAACTTAATTTTGGAATTTATGGATTTATTTTTAGAAAATAATTTCATCTACTTTAAAGGGGAATTTTATCGTCAGAAAAAAGGTGTGGCAATGGGTGCCCCCTGTGCGTCCATCTTCGCAAATTTGGTATTATACCAATGGGAAAAGAAATATATTTTTACTAGCACATGGTACCAGGATATCTTGCACTATAGGAGATTTTTGGACGATACCTCCTTTATGTGGATGGGAGACGAAGGAAGTCTTATGGAATTTATGGATTACATTAACCCGACGACCACATTTTTTAGATTCACTCACAAGATCAGCAAACACCAACTTGACTATTTAGACATTTCACTGGTTAAGGACTATCCGAACATGTGCTTTCAGTCCAAAATTTACAGGAAAAGCAGTTTTTCAAACGCATACTTAAATTACCACAGTGGACATCCCTTATATCAAAAAAAGGCGATAGTAAAAAGTCAACTCATTAGAGCTTCACGAATGTCCAGCACTGACAAACTTTTCAAAGAGGAAGTTTCTATTTTAAGGGGATTTTTTAAGGAAAAACAATATCCGGAAGCTTTGGTAGAAGCACTGGTTGTAGAAATTTCTGAGAAGATATCAAATAAGTATCCCCCTTTATTGGGGGTGGGGGTCAACGAGATCTCCCCAAACCCTTCAAAAGACACTTCAAAGTCTAAAAATAGCTTTATACACACCTATTCCAACAACTCAGATCAGATTGAGAAGACTATCAAGAAATATTGGCCCATTCTCAGACTACAGGAAGATCTGAAGAATTCTATGCCCAGCTTTCATTCTTTTGTCAGGAAAAGGGCAAGAATTTGAAAGAACTGTTAGAAATTAGGTTGGAGGATCCACACAATCAGAATAGAAAGAAACCAGGCACTTATCCCTGTGGGATGTGTAAGCAATGCCATGCTATGCTGAATTTGGGGTCTTACTACCTCCCCTCGAGAAGATTCAGGTTCCACTCCAACAAACATTTTAACTGTGGATCTAAGGGGGTAGTCTACCTTGGATGCTGTGTTACCTGCCATGGTTTTTACATTGGGAAAACTGAAAGGGTGTTTAGGAGAAGAGTTTATGAACACTTCAATGACATCAGTGCAAGGAAGGAAAGTAATGCCTTCTACAAACACTCTTTGACATGTAAGGACATGGAAATAAAGTTTATGGTGTTAGAACCGGTACAACCAGATATAAGAGGGGGTAGTTGGGAGTCCAATTTAGAATACCGTGAGCTATTTTGGCAGCTCCGCTTAGACGCTACTAGACACCCAGGTCTGAACGATACTCTTAGCATTATTAGTGTTCTGAAATTGAGGCAAGCCCATTTATAATACAATTCAGCATAACATGACATCTGTTATATTACTACACTATATATTTTTATATTTTTATATTTTTTTATTTTATTTTTTTATTCACTTTTGCATTCATAAGATTTTAGAATAAGACACATTGAAGGTTAAGTTACCCATTTGAAACTTAGAAAATAAATGTTTTTATAATGCTACTAAGTAGCCCTAGATTTTAATTTGGAATCTTGATTTTACCCCCGATGTTCAAAAGGGGTTACTGCATTTATTTGCGATTACAAAAACACTCTGCAGAATTTTCTTGGTACATTGTAACATTTTAATTTAATGTTATGTTTAACATGATTAGTCAGTTGCCAAGACATTTTTACAAAATGAATATTTTTTTAATGACAATAAGAATGTATTTTAGATTTTGCCTTATATGGTGATTTTCCTTTTGGGAAAGATCCACAGGAAGTCATGTGATGACTGTGGAAGTATTTAATGTGAATGAACTTCCAGTTCATGTTTTTTGCCTTGAAAAAGCTCGCAAGTGGTCGAGTGAAAGCGCTTGGAAGACACTGTGATTTTAACTTTGCCTTGTCATATTAAAGGATCTTATTGGAGACCTAGCAGCTGATTGATTTCTTCTACTGCTTATTTTGAAAGCCTTTGTGTATCTGCTTCTGGGTCCTGTGGTGCCAAGTGGTTTGCATTCAAGATATACTAGATTGCTACTGTCACATGTAGCATGAAACCTAGGAAGAAATTTAAAATCCAAAGTGGGATGACAAAATAGTTGTGTTACATTTATCACTCTACACATATTACAATGCTTGCAAGGGAAGGTGCTAAAACTCAAGCTCTTATCTTGCTTCACATGCTGACACATCTTTACGTAGGAGCTGTTTTAAATTTAAGTTAGTTTTATATATAAAGCTCGGTACTTCTCCAACAGTATCAACAGTGGTGGGGTCTATGGTTAAAATATGCCAATTTTGTCTAATCATTTCTAATATAACTGCATTATCATTGGCATATTTTGTTAAGAAACTAAGTTTCCTGCCCCAGGATGTGTAGTATACCTAGGGTAATTCAATGAATGTGCAGAGCCATTTTCGGTTGGATTTGTGTTCTCAAAAATGTGCTTCTTAGCCTTGTCCAATACCATTTTGGTATAGCCCCCATCTACAAACAACTGTTCTAAAGTGTCAATTCCGTCATTCAAAACAGTTTGCTTTCTACAAATCCTCCTCATTCTATAAAATTGTCCCTTCACTATGTTTGGGAATATAAACCTGGGATGCATACTGCTAAATTCTAGCAGATTGTTTCTCCAGCATGGCTTACAAAATAAGCCAGTATTAAGAATTCCAGTGTCTTCCTTATATACAGGGACATCTAAAAAGTCAGCCTTTTGCATAGATGATATCAAAGTAAACTTCAAAAAATCAGTCGTGGACTCTAGATAATTAATGAAGTCATATAAGCAAGAAAGCTCACCATTCCATAACAGAAAAAATATCATCTACAAACTGTCTATATAGTAGGATGTGTGGATAATAAACACAATAGAATACATGCATGCTTTCCCAATAATGTACTACTAAATTTGCATAAGAATTCGCACATGGGGTACCCATAGTGACACCCCATTGTTGCAAATATATATTATTATCAAACATAAATACATTATTGGAGAGGACCATATCAGTAGTGTACAAATTAGTGTCATCTCATTGTTGTTCATAGAGTGTATACTTTTATACTATTAAAGCTTGGTACAGACTATGATTTCAACTTTGAAGGTGAGGAAGAAGTGACTTGTTGCATTACATTTATTTAATTAAAATAAAAGTCATCAATGTCAAATGAATCAGGGAATTAAACAAAACTATCCACACTAGTTTAAAAAATGTCTGTCAGGGATGTCAGAGAATCATCAGTAGACTCATGTTTTTCACCATAAAACCTGTGCATTATTGTTCTGTCATGTAGACAAGAAATTGTCATTGCTATTGATGCCAGAGTTATTACTGGGGAACCAAAAGGGAAAAAAAATACCTTCATTTGAGTTAAATAAATTTGTAAACATATACCAACACTTCTCAAAGCTGAGGCTTAACTGTAGGACCATACTCCATTCCTTTCAGTAGCACTGCCTGTTTGTCCCCATCAACAAGGAACCTACTAAGTTAATTATATATGGGGATACCTGTGCTGCTGTTGCTTCTACTACTGGATAATAAATTGTTTACCTTTCTGCTCCAGTGAAATTCTGGAACCCCCCTCTAGAAACTGCACCTCTTCTAATGCTTCTTTCCGAGACACCAATGATAGAATTGTGTGGTCAGAACATTCAGGAGGAACATAAGATATTTCTATAAATAAACAGGCAAACGCAAAGGATACACATCACTCCTGGTACTGTACCATCTCTTTTTGTTATGATGTCTTCACTTAAGGGCAGAGTTATCTTATTTAAGTATTTACTGATTTTCTATGTCACAACTATCCATTTTCAATTTGTTTTGCTTGCATTTGAGAATGCAAAACAAGATTTTTTTAAAGATAGTATGCTGTTATTTGGGTTTCATTTGCATCCCAAATTAAACAAACTACTCTTTAAACCTAACCCAATTGAATTTGCACATTCATTACTGGCCATCAAAAGAGAATAGCACTGCCACACCTTTAAAACATCAAATGGATCCCCATACAACAAAAACCTCAATTACTCTTTGGTTTGCTGCTTTTCAAATTATTCAACCAGAATTCCTTTCCTAACTTCTCTATTTCTCTTACCAATAGATTATTCAGCTATAACCTCAGATCACATCATTCTTCATGTATCTTCCTCATTCCTGCATGAAGTAAACTATATTGTTATGATCACACTTTCTCTGTCATAGATCCCAGACACTGGGAATCTCTTTCCTCCATCCATCCATCCATCCATCCATCCATCCATCCATCCATCCATCCATACACAACCCCCTATCCCATTTTTGCTCATGGGGTCAGGTGTCACTTCAGTAGTATCCTATCCTTTCCCATCTTCTGTTCCCACTTCAAATACCACTTCTCCAATGCCACAGAATGTGCATGTTTCCAATCTTTTGGTGTATCCCAAATACCATCATGGCCCAAACATCTTCTTTTCTCAACTCTCTATGCTACTTATAGATACCAATAAACTCTCTGGTCTACCTCTTCATCGCAGCCACCATCCCCTATGTTACCATCTTCATATTTTCATATGTTCATAGGTGTATATTAGGATAACAATCACGAGAACCCTTATAAGCCTAGCCATGTAACCCACATGTGACCCACAAATTATATTTGATTTATAGTGGGTGATTAATTGACTGCCTCTGTCCAATAGAGACATAAGAGCCATGCCAGGGGTGAATTTACAACTACCCATGCATTGATCCAAGTTGCATTTCAATATGAATAGGGAGGAACTCTGCTTCATGCTGTTGATGAGCCTAGAGAATGGGAATTCTATGAGAAACATATTTGTTTCTCCAACATGTCCTACGTGAGTCCTAAGCACAATTTAGGTTTTTTAATCTAGTAGTTATGATGTGGTTTGTTTTGTGGATGTGCAAAAAGTTCATCAAAACAAGGTCCAGGGATGCCTTGTATGCATATCTCCCAACCATACCAAATTACTCGTTTTTTACTGAGTTTTGGGGTGAAATAATGGGGTGTCACAATTCCCGAGTGGCACCCCTTCATTTCTTTTTCCCAGTTTTTTTTAATTTATTTATTCTTTTCAGCTTTTTGATGATGTCATCATGTGCGTGATTATGTTAGCTCCGTCAGCCTGTCGGAACTGAGCTCAAGGGCTCTTGTGCGGCTGCATTTCCGGCTGGCTGCCTCCTTATGTTTGAATCATCTGTGAGCAGGAAGGGTACTGCTGCGTGTGTGTGTGTGTAGGATCATAAAACCTGATAACAAGGATGTTTTTTCTGGCAGTTAGTGTTTAGCATTCTGTACATCAGTTAGAGGCAAACTCCCCTAGTGCTCACTTATTGTGAGGTTAGCCAAGTGTAAAGCTGTTCACGCGGTTCCGGTGAGGTGTGAAGAAAATGTCTGAGGACTCCTGTTGGGTATCTGTGGCAGAGATTCGGTCATGGTGGCAGGTCCCCACTATCGCCCACTTTTGCTCCCTTTTCAGGACTGCCTTCCAGGTGCCGGACGTTGAGATTGAGGTAAGTAGAAAAAAGGGAAATGAGGAGCTTTGATCTCTAGTGATTACTTTTCTCTTGAGTTTGGTGGCACCTAGCTGGTATCCCTTGTAAATTGTAAGTTTTGTGGCAGGGTTCCTTTGATTTAAAATCGTTTTTCTGTAAGTACTTTTAGTTTTGCTATTCTGCAGTAGTTTTAATGAACATTATCTTGGTCTATTATAACTGGAGGGTGGTCTCTTTAGGTTTGTTAGCCTACTGCTTGTAATTTTAATACATATTGACATTGTTAGATGTTTTACGATAGTAGTTCTTTTTACTTTGTTTTAGTCTTACTGAGCTGTAAAGACATTTTAAAGAAGTATAGAAAAGCTGAATAATTTAGACAATGCGTAAGTGGTGATGCAGCTGTTCAGGAGCTTGTTGTCTTTTTGTTGGAGGATGTGTGAGGTGCACTGTGTTTATCTATCCGGGGCTGACTGGGCTGTCATGAGCACTTAGTTTATTTGCATTTTTGTAGGGTGAAGCAAGGCCCGAGTCTATTTCTCAGACTCCATAAAGGTGAGCTCCCCACATGAGACTCGTGTGTGGGCTTTTTGTGCCTTTTGCTTTGTATGCAAGATTTGAGAAAGAGAAAATGGGCATTTTTACACATTAAATGAATTATTTGAGTCATTGCATAATGTAGTGTTTTATTTTCATGATTAAGACCAAGATACTGTGAACTTGGCTCTAATCAAAAAAATTATCTGCTCTGCCCTTTTGATTTTAGCAGTTTGAGAACAGTTTTATACATGCTAAAATTTAAGCTTTTTAATGCTTATGCAGTTAGTACAGCAAGGTCGTCACTGTAAACAATGCACTGCTTCATATTGTTTACAGGCAGTATAGATTTTACTTTTATTAACATAAGTGGCAATAATCTTTCAGTTCTTATAAGCACTTCACCATTATAGGCAATCCTGTCACCCCGTAACAGCTTGGATATTTACGCAAAACCGGCCTAAACTAACAGTTGATACTGATTATTTTATGCAGTCTGAGGGCTGTTCCACCCTAATTTATCTATGTAAGATTTCCAAGACTGTAGAACTTCTCAGCTTAAATGGACCAGTAAAGTTTTATTTTAATCCATGTTCTACTCAAGTCGTAAAGTTGTAAAATTGCTTTATATCTGTCTCAAGCATTCTTGAATTGCACCATACTTTTTGAATCACATTTCACACCTTGTGTCCTTTTGTGAAAAGAAAAGTTGGCATATTTTCTGAACTTTTGCTGTGTGTTCAATGTGTATCTTTTCTGTTAAGGTGTTGCTGCTTTGGCCTTTGACTTATCTCGTCTTCATTCTTCCAGGGGTGTACGAGGTTCTTGTGTTGTCTGCTGATTTCTGCCATTTTTTCCCCTTTTGTTGTACATCTCTTGTACATCCTGTTTAATTTGGGATGTCACCAGTGTGATTTTGTTTCTAGGGCTAGTCTTGGGCTTAATCATGGTAGTCCTGGGTGGGAAATAAAGTCAGATTAATGTAAGGGATAAGTATCTCAAGAGCCAATGGATTTAAGAACACCAAGGACAGGATGTTTGGAATGGTCCTCTTACAGAACACACTTTCCTGTGGCAGAGTGCAAAATAAAATCCAAATAATCATTGTAGAAGTAAAGCAGTATGCATACATTAGTGTTTATGGTAAATGGGGCGAAATAGCCAGTTAATGGGGCATTGGAATATCTGCAGGGTGACTCTGGTCTGGTGCCATATTTTGGTTGTCTGTTGTTCAGTTTGCATTTGAAAGTTAATATCCCACAATTCCATTGGAGTGGGTGGGGTTACGTAATCATGTATGCAAATTTCATGTTAATCAACGTACAGATTTGTACCTATTTTTCATTGGCCTTGCCCAGATTTTTGATGCTTCCAGGTTGAGAGGTATGCTTGTATGCCAGGAAAAGACCAACTCTCAGATGCCAGTATGATAACCGAGTAATGAAACTGGTTTTTGATGTGATCAGGGTAGGATATTGTGTTTACTCCTGGTATTTTGTGAGGAACTTTTGTAGATATTCTACTTGCTGTATGTGTCTGTTCAGATGCATACCGAAGTGGGCATTATACTCTGTGATGGGTCTGATGAGGGCTGAGTACAGTGGTATGATGACCTCTCTGGACCTAGATGCCATGCCCTTGCCTATAAGCCTCTAGTGGGAGTATTCCCTGTTTGTCAAGGGTGTTTGTATTTACAAAGTTCATAATCTCTGTACCTGTAGATTTGAGGCCATGAAGGACTTCCAGTCTATAGATGCGTAATTAAAGTCTCCCATGAGTAGGGTGTTAGGCTGGATGTTAGTGTCTCCACTAGGTACAAGTATGCACTGTGAACTTTTGGGACATGGAGGATGACCTATAGCTGGCTAGGATATGGTAGAGCATTTTATCTTTGGTGATCTACACATGAAATAACTCCAGCATATCACCCTGTTTGACCACCCTAGGAGATGCTTGTTATTTATGTATACTGAGACACATCCACCTTTAGCCCTTGTCTGTTCAGCTACTGGTGTAAAAGTGTGGAAGACACTGAAACCTTGCACTGCTGGGATACTCTCTGCTACTTTAAACCATGTCTTTGTAATTGCATAGATGTCTATATTCTTGAGTGTGAGGAGGGCTATCTACACGGACTATGATACTGGTACCTGTGGTGTAATGATTTGAGTGCATGCGTGATTTGGTGGATCCTCATTCCAGAAATACATCTAACAGTAATCTTCTTTTTGTACAGCCTAGTTAGAGGGACAACAGTATATCTTACAATGGCGTGCCCTATGACGAAAGTCCTGGGAAATGTGTTTGCTTACCTTTTTGGCTTAATGTTTGGGGCTCTACTGAGAGTGACAGTATGTATGGTGTTAGGTGTTTTTTCTGAGTGCCTTTGGGCATAATGAGGCATAGATTTAGCAACAGTTGGAGAGGCGATCTTTGTTGTTTAGAAAGATTCCATTTAAGTGCCTCAGCATATGCTAATCTATGTGTATGTTGTGTGCTATGTGAGGGGGTGTTATGAGCATGGTTTTGACAACCTGATGTATACTTGTATGTGAGAGTTTAGCCTCCAGTGTCATTGTCTAAGTATATATCTCACACATTGCGACTGCTTCTTTAAGGATTAAGATGTTGTCAGAAAACATGAGACAACTGCCACATTGTCTCAAGATCCTCATATCCACCCGGTTGGCTGTATTGTCTAGTCCTTTGATTTGTGAGGTACAAGGGGGTGGTGAATTGGGGGTTCTAAGGCTATTAAGGGTGCTTTACTGGTGCAGACTAATAACTGCTGAGGAAAATACAAACCAGGTACCAGGACTGTCAGCATATAAAACTTTTATTCAGAGCATATAGGATAAGTGCTTTCACACAAACTGTGCTTCATCAGATCCAACAATACAAGAAAACTAAAGCACTTTATATACCGAAAGCAATTAGCAACAACCAATAAAAGCAGCAATTAGCAACAACCAATAAAAGCATTAAAACAATTATTGATGCAAACTACACTTCTTTAAAATAGGCTTTAAAGGTACAGCAGCATTAATGCCAGGCAGCTTGTCTGCCTGCAGCCTAACAATCCATTTAGTCTCAGCTATCTCAAGCCTATTATTAATGTCCCCACCTCTCTTATCCATACATACTATCTGTAGTACTAAAAACTTAAAACTGTGTCCAGGTTGCATAGAAATATGCTTTGCTAATGCAGTAAGCATATTATTGTGTCTAATGTCACCTTGATACTGTAAAATATACGTTCCTTCAGCATCCTTACAGTCTACCCTACATAAAATGAAGTGCAATTTCTGCACTTAGCTAGGTATACTAAACCTTTAGATTTACAGTCAGCATAGAATCTTGGTGAAGAAAGGTACTCCAGGGTGGGGTGCTTAAATCTAGCCTCTTTGGAAATAAAGCTGCAGGCCTTACATAATCTGCATGGATAAGTCCCAACACAAATAGAGCTTACAGCAGACATCTGTCTAGATTTATAACACAGTTGTCTTTTCAATAACAAATTATTTTTAAATGTGAACCTGGGTCTATCACCTACAATATCTTTAATCCTGTCATCAGTAAGCAGAACTGGCCAGTATGTGCTAACTATTTCACATACCTGATGGATGTTATTCCCATATGTCAATGGTAATCTAAGAATATTGTTACCACCATCAGTCCTGTTAGGAGAAATGCTAGTGCTAGATCGATTAAAGAAAGGTTTAGCCTTATCACTGCGCATTGCATTCACTTCCTTCAAACTATTATCAAGAGCATCTTTCCTATACCCCCTTTTCAATAACTCTTTTTCAAGTTGACACGTGGCCTCGCAATATTCATTGTCATCTGTGTGTAGTCACGACATCCTTAAATACTGGCCCTTAGTTATATTATTGAAGACATGCTTTGGATACATGCTTCTATGGTGCATTTTTCCTGCATAATTTCCTAAACAAGGAACAAGAAATAGTACCATTGGCTTGTGTTATCTTAGTATCCAAAAATTCTGCAAATATCAATGAATAGTTCAAAACAAACCTGAAACATTGACTACTGGATTCAAGATATTTTACAAATTTCAGTAAATTACATACTGGACCCTGCCACAACATAAAAATATTGTCCACAAATCTTTTATAGTAAATAAGCTGTGTTGAATATTCATGTTGGGATAGGACTACCGTGCACTTCCAGTCAGCCAACACAAGGTTGGCATAACTGTTAGCACACTGTGTCCCCATCGCTATGCCTATTTTTTGCTTAAACAAATTGTAATTAAACATAAAAACATTATTTCCATTAATGCACCTATACATTCAATATGTTAAGAAGGATAGCTAGTATTAGCCTGTAAAAAACTTTTAAGAGATGTAATTCCCAGGTCATGGGGTGTAATAGTAAAAAGCGTTTGAATATCCATGGTCGCCAAGATAATCCCATCAGAAAAGTTACCATGCATTCTCACAAAATCACCTAGGGTGCTTAAAAAGTGCTCCATGTCTTTTAAGACTGCGGTTGCCTCTTTCAATGGTAATTTAAGTTGGTTTTCAATATGACTCGATATAAATTCCATTGCCCATCCCCTACCCGATACTATCGGATGAAGGGGAGGGTTAAAGAGTGACTTATGCAGTTTTGGCAAACCATGAATAGTTGGTACTAGTGGTTCTGGCACAATTATAAAGTTATATAAATGTTTATCTAGTACTCCATCTAATAATATTTCATACAGTTGACCATTTATCCCACTGATAATAGATTTTTAACCCAGCCTGTGTAATACATTCGTAATTCAAAGTATCACTAAGCATCTCCAACATATTTGCTTCTTAAGAAGCAGAATCCAAAAATACAACAGAGCCCCCTTTATCAGCTGGGTGAATAGCTAATGTATCACTCATTCTCAATAGTTTCAGTGAAAAAAACTCGTCCCTGGTTATATTGTAAAAATTGGTCTTATGAAAACTAAATTCAAACAATTCCTTTTCAATAGTTCTTACAAAAGTATCAAGCGTTGGTGGTAATTGTGGAACAAACAGACTGGAGCATTTCATGTTGTTTGGACCTGTTCATTGCCCACCAAATGCTAATTTCAGTGCAATGTGGATCCAAGGGGCTAGGCAGACAGGGGAAGACCCAGCCGTGGGTAAGTATCAGTCCACTACCTGTTTAATAATTGCCAGCTCATGTATATTATGGATAAGTATGGCTAAATATTCCTCTTGTCTTTCACAGTGGCAAGTGAGCGGGCTACGAACCAGGAGGCCAATGAATGTAGATTGGAGTGGTTGCAAAGTGAGGCAGGTTACTAATACTCTTGCATATACTGTCATAGGAAATAAATGTAAAAGTAGTAGTAAGTTAATTGCCTGTATAAAACCTGTATTGTTTAAGGCATGCACTGCTTACATATGGCAGAAAGAATTTCATACAGGTTGTATGTAAATAAAAGCATAATAGCCTGACAATAATGGTCTAACTGCTGGACTGCATGTGTTTACTCTGTCATATGATAATGTAGATTTGCAATAACTTAATAGTACTGTTGTATTAAGCACTGTTACCCACACTGTGCTACATAAATAAAATGTGTAGGAATGTCTGTATATGACTGGTGTAATTCCAAAAGGTCATATAGTACAACTGAGAGAGACTTAGACAGAAAACAATGAAAAGACCGACAACCAAATCCAAATAGCTCACTCAACAGAAACATGAACTGTTGTATTTTAAGCGCGCACAGCCATGGTTCAAATCCTGGGAGTGGTAGTAGGCTACATAAAGAATCATACCACACAACTGTACAGATATGTCCAGAATGTCCAGTAAATTGGCTCATATCTGCTGCCTATCCCCCTGGGAAATCAGTGGGATGATCCCAGACATTTAGATAGAAAACAAGAAATACAACTGAATATCATACATCTATAAGAACAAACCTGTCACTAGCAACTCCCCAAAATGTTATGAGAGTAATAAGCCAAGTATGTCCCATCTACACACCCATGTTGTCAATCTGTGACCAGAGTGTGTACAGTAACAGAGTGAGATGTATGTGCATAATATTAATGTGGAATCTGGTAATTTGTGTGGCAACATTCAGGAAGTGCTAACAAACATTGCTCCCACAGGTCCGTCAGATATGAACACTGTGCCTAGAAATAAAAGACTGATATCCTGTACTGGTACTGTTTACTCTGGTATTGTATGGCAATGTTAGTGTTGCAATTGCTCTGAATAATAAGGTATTACTCATCACTGTCACCCACACTGTGCTACATAATATAACTGTCTAGGAAATCCTGTATAAGAGTGTTCTAATACAAGGTCTGAATGTAAAACCACAGGAGAATTATTGAGAGAAATCAGGTTTATAGTGCCTGAATATTTGAACTGTATCTTACTGAAATTGGTACACCTTGTTTGCTGTAGCATAGGCTAGATCCAGGCCTGCTGAATCTAGCTTTGTTTATATGCTTGTTGTTTGTTTGCTTGTTATTTCCCTGGAAAGCTAATTCCACCTAATACGTGGCTTCTCAGCGCTTCTGTGGATCACTAGTGATATCTGCATTGCTTACTGTACATATTTCCTTGTTTCACTTGAAAGAAAGTTACTGTTTGTCATTTTTGCATTTAAGTTACCTGTAACACATTGCACTTAAGTTACCTGGCACTTGCGCGCAAAAGCAATTATGTAAGTCAGCACTAAAAATTAAAAGCACTACACCCTCACTCCTCACTGGCCCTTGTTTTCAATTATTAAGGAATTCCCAATATTATTCTAGCATGTCCAAAGGTCAGTTGTCAATCTCCTCTCCGGTCCAGCTGGTGAATCTGGGAATCTTGAGGCAATGTTACAACTGCCTCATGTACACAGACAACCCTCTCCTCCTCCCAACAAATTCCAACACATGTGAGAGATGCAACCATATAGCCAAACTGGAGGCTAAGCTCTCTCAACTCAGTACTGGCATAACCAGTCAGGAGGAGAAGGAAAACACACTCACTACAATTCCAGTCTCACATAGACCTACCACGACAGCAAACCAAACACATAATCACACAAAAACATACTTGGAGGCTCTAAATAAAGATCTGCCTAAGCAGCAGAGACCTCCAAAGCAGACACCCAAGCAACCGCTAACCCAAAACAAAACACGTGCAACACATATCTCACAAAGCCAGTGTGCCGAACAGTCACAGCCCTTAAGACTAAACAACACACCTGATACACTTGTAATAGGTGACTCTATTGTCAGGCACACTGACGTCCCGCTCACCAGGCTGAACAAGGAGAGGATCACGGTGAGCAGCCTGTCAGGCGCTAGGATCCGCCACATAACACAAGCACTCAGGTCACTCCAAGGCAAGTACAAATATGACTCAGTCATTGTCCATGCTGGTGTGAATGACCTGAGACGTACCTCCCTGGACTACATGAAAAGAGACATAAAGGAGCTCTCTGAGCATGTAGCCCAGGCCGGTATGACCCTGACCTTGAGTATCATCTTACCCTCACCAAGAATGATGCCACAATATGAAGATAAGATGATCAATTTCAACAATTGGCTTAAGTACTGGTGTCATTCAAAGGGGATCCAATGCCTGTCAGCTTGGGATGATATGCTTGACAAGCCACGATGCTTTGCTAGGGACGGCTTGCACCTGTCACCCCTGGGCTTTCGGATATTGGCAAAGGCTCTTGCTACCCCCATAGTGCCTTTTTTAGGTAAGGCTCAAAAGACAAACCCACCTCCATAGGTATCACAAGGGATAAGAAACTAAGAGTAATGCTACTCAACGCCAGAAGTCTAAACCTCAAGATGCACACACTCGAAACTCTCCTTAGCATGGAGAACATCGATATCTGTGCAGTAACAGAAACCTGGTTCAAGGCTCCTGAGAGCACCCCAGCACTACCAGGTTATACCTCATACCATGCTTTTCGGCCCCAAAACATGGACCGAACCACAAAAGGAGGGGGGAGTATCGATATTCATCAAAGATACCCACACCTCCAGGTTGGTGGCAAAGCATGAAGCATCAGAGACTATCCATGTGCAAATAACAGTGGGTAAAACTGCCTTCGAGTTTATAGCCTGCTACAGACCACCCTCCCAAACCCAGGACCCCCACTCGGCCTTTCTGAGAACACTGGAAAATATGAAGGTCTTTCCAAACACCATTATATTGAGCGACTTCAACTACCCAAACATAGGCTGGGAGCATTACTCTAGCTTCAACACCCTAGCCCAAAGGTTCCTAGAATTTATAAACTCAAAGGCTATGGAACAACTTGTTACCACTCCCACAAGAGGGGAAAACATACTGGACCTGATCATCACCAACATGGGGACTCTATGCTCCAGACCAGAAATGTATCCCTCACTGGTAAGGTCAGACCATAAACTAATCTCACTGGATATTCACATCCCAACCCCACCCCCTGCCCAGAAAACCACAGTGAAAAACTTCTCTAAAGCAAATTTCACACTCCTCAAAACTGAGGTGGAATCCTTCAAAGCCCCCGGGCCTGTAGAAAATACGGCCCAGACCACAGAATCCTTTATAAATGCATTCTATGAACACCTTCAGGAATGCATGGATCATGCAATCCCAAATAAAACCAAGACCCAATCCTCCAAAGTTAGACGTCCTGTCTGGTGGACCCCAGCCATAAACAAACTATACAATAGAAGGAGGACGCTACTAAATGATAGAGCAAAATCTCAAAAAGGGAAGGCATCACTGATCAGTATTAGCAAAAAACTACGGGCACTCATAAAATTGTCTAAGGCCAGCTTCGAGAGAAAAATTGCACAGGACACTAAGGATAATCACAAGGCTTTCTTTAGTTATGTTAGGAACCTGGGTGGTAATTCCCAGATATGCTCAGAATTAGTCCAAAATTACAAAAAATACACTGAACCCACAGACATTGCCAACATCCTAGCTGACAGGTTCAGCGCAAACTTCTCCCCCCCCTCCCCACCAAAGGGCAAATATCTATCCCAGCAGAGTGCTGCCCCCCTGACATCTCAGATGCTCAGGTAAGAGCCGCCCTTTCCAAAGCAAAAAACACAGCATCAATGGGACTAGACGGTGTCCCGGGCTGCGTCCTACATGAACTCCAAGAAGAGCTAAACCCAAATATAAAACTACTGTTCAATCTCAGCCTTACTACAGGATATGTGCCCAAAGAGTGGCATACAGCAACAGTGGTCCCTCTCCATAAAGGTGGTGCCTCAACGGATCCTGGAAACTATCGCCCCATAAGCCTGACTAGCTTGGTCTGCAAAGCTATGGAAAGGATCATCATGGACCTCATAAATAAAGATATTGGGGACCTACAGACCCTGGATCCTACCCAGTTCGGCTTTGTTAAGGGCAGATCATGCCTCTTAAACCTGGTTGATTTCTTTGAAACAGTCACCGAGGCCATTGACGAGGGGAAGGTGGTCCACACAGCCTACCTGGACCTCACAAAAGCCTTCGATACAATACCCCACTCGGGCATTATAGATAAGCTCACCAGCTTAAATATAAACCCCTATGTCACTAGATGGATTGCATACTGGCTCAAGGACAGAACCCACATGGTTAGAATTGCTGGAGCCATGTCAGACTCCAAAACCAGTTACAAGTGGCGTCCCACAAGGCTCAGTCCTGGGACCTCTCTTGTTCGGTATATATTTCTTGGAGGTACAGGCCAACACGGAAGGACTGTGGCTGACCAAGTTCGCAGATGACTGCAAACTGGGCGCCATAATCGACTCTCCAGGCGACACAAGCATCCTCCAAAAGGGCCTCATAGAAACAGACAACTGGTGCCAGAGCCATGGCCTCAAACTAAATGCCAAAAAGGTGTATAATCATCCCCTTTGGCAAAAACAAAGTGCCCACAAATTACCACATAGGTGGTAATCCATTAAGTACAGAAGAAGTAATTAGGGACCTGAGGACCCAAGCTGATAGCAATCTCTCATTTGACAACCACGTGGCCAAAGTGGTTAGAAAAACATTTTATATAGCCCACCTAATCATGAAGGGATTCACATCTAGATCAGGGGAGGTCATCGTGCCTCTTTACTCATCCCTCATCAGGCCCATAATTGAGTACAATGCCCCTTTTGGGATGTACCTTACCAGACACCTGCAACAACTGGAAAGACCCCAAAAGTACCTCACCAAGAGGATCAAAGGGCTCAAACAGATGCCATATGCTGCCCGGTTAAAGAAACTCCAGCTCTACTCAGTAGCATACCGCCTGTTCAGAGGCGATCTGTGCCTGACGTATAAAGCCATGTCCAACCGGAATTAATGGACATGCTGCACCTCAGAAAATCCAAATTCCATCGAGCTACGCTCGAGACTTGAAGCTCAGCACTGAAATAAATAGGACATGCTGGAGGGACAGATTCATAACCCAGAGGCTCCCTTCACTCTGGAATAAAATCCCAGTCCAGGTTAGGCAGAGTCCCTCATTGACTCTCTTCAAGAGGAATCTTGATGAGTGGATGGGAGATCATAGGTTTACCCCGGGTATCACTTCTGTGTCACTGTTAGACAGAGGCACAGTATACTAACCTCGAAAAAGGGCATAGCAAAATAAATTTAAAATGGGTGGCGAAAGCCAAACACATTCTGGCTAGGCTTATAAATGCCCTAGGGCAGATAGCCTAGTATGAACCTATGAACCTATGAACCTATAAGAGATACACAGCAATATCAATATAGCACACACAGCTGTGATGGACAGTGTTGTATTTTTTACAGACACAGCCATGATCCAAATCCTGGGAGTGGTAGTAACCTGTGTGCAGAATCATACCTCAAAAGTGTACAAAAATGTCCAGAATGTCCAGTTAGTTGGCCCATATCTGCCGGCTGTCACCCTGTCCCCCTGGCTTATCAGTGTGCTTATCTCTGACATGTAGGCAGCATTTTATGTCATATAACTGACTGTCAGGCCTGTACATATTTGGAAAATTTCAGTGAAAACAAACCTGTCATTGCACAATTCACTAAAGGTTTAAGAGGGCAATAGTCAAAATATGTCCCGGTTCACCTGCATGTGGTCAAGACATGCCCAGAGTGTGTGCAAGAAGAGATGGACAAGTATGTGCATAACATCAACCTGGAATCTGGGAGTATGTGTAGAAACAGTTAGTGTTAACAAACAATTCCTCCACAGGTATACCAGGCAAGAGGTGCATAATGCAGGTAAAACCAGTTCATGTATATAGATGTTGATAGCCATATCACTGTCTAAACTAAGGCAATAGGGTAGTGTACTAATACTTGTAAGGTACAGATAACAGCACTGAGTAGGAAAGTAATGCAAACTACAGGAATATACTAGTTGTTAATTGACATCTCCCCCTTCCCACCATATATGCAACAATAAACTAAATACACAACTCAACTGGTATGTGCTGATTTAACTCTAATGTTAGGACATATGTCCTATTGTTTGATAATTATTTAAATCTGTTTCTATGCATATGCTTTGTTGAAATACTCCCACATTGGTGGCATGGTGTCATCAATGTACCTGCATGCTGTTGAAATTACCACTGTGGTCCCATACATGCATGTGTTCTGTTTGCTAAGCAACTGTTCCATATCTGGTGTTTGGGCTAATGGGAATATCTATGCATGCTGTTATACCTAATCCTGGAATGTGTTGACTATTACTAACTCACATATGTTGATAAAACTTAAACACCATAGTACGTATGGGAATGCGGGTCCCAGCGGACCCACCTGTCCTATCTCAGCTGGTTGTGGCACCGGGCACCAGCATTTATGGGGCACAACCTGAGACCTCCTTGTCCATTGGTCCTGCACCACCTTCAGGTGGAATCTTCACAGGGGATGGAGCTCACTCTCCCTGGGAGCAGGTGCAGACAGGAAGCTGTCACCCATCGCCAGGTCTGGGTCGTGGTGTGTAGCGAGTTCCGCAGGGAGATCGGAGATCTGCTACCCCAGCTTGAGGGCCATGTGGCATGAATAGGGGGTCAGCCTGGTTCTCCTGCTCAGCCCCCAGCATAGCCACCTTCGGGGCTGAGAAGGTGCAGTGGTGACTGCCCATGGGTGGGGACCTCAGTCCCACTGTTTCCACTAGGGTCTCATGGGCTTCCTATTTCCCAGTGCCCCTCCCCATCAAGGAGTTTACCCCCCACATGTCATATATCACCCCTGTATGCATCTTGTTTGTCATGTCTGTTAACCTATCCAACCTACCTCCCCAAATATACCTACTATCACTCCCCAACATCCCACTCTCATAGGTTCATAGGTTCATAGGTTCATACTAGGCTATCTGCCCTCGGGCAATTATAAGCCTAGCCTGATTCCGTATGGCTTACACCACCCCTTGATTTGAGTATACTGTGCCCTTTTTAAGGTTTAGTTTACTGTGCCTCTGTCTAATAGTGACACGGGAGTAATCCCTGGGACAAATCTACGATCCCCCATCCACTTATCGAGATTCTTCTTGAAGAGATTCAGTGAGGTGCTCTGCCTCACATA